>NW_007258188.1:57236-88780 GCF_000164805.1 Carlito syrichta | reverse complement strand
AGCCCAGCAGGTGAGGCTGCAGTGACCAGGAGCAGCCACTGCACTCCAGTCTGGGCGACAGAGTGAGACTCCAACTCAAAAATAAATAGATAAATAAAGAATAGAGATAAAATCCTAAGAAAAATAAAATTGGGAGTCTCATTTAGATTGATGGTGTTTGTTCACCAATGAAGTGGCATATAAGCTGAGGTTTGAAAGGTTAGGATTTGGCAAAGCAAAAGAGGACAAACATGTTCAAGGAAAAGACTGAAATCAGAAAAACAATAGCAGTGATGCAAATGGGAAAAAAGAAGTCAAAATTACTAGAATGTAGAAAATGATAGAAAGTGGCAGATAGGCTGGGCACAGTGACTCAAGCCTATAATCCCAGCACTTTGGGAGATGGAGGTAAGAGTATTGCCTGAACTCAGGGGTTTGAGACTAGCCTGAGCAACATGGTAAGACCTTATCTCTTCAATAAATGAATAAAACAGTTAGCTGGGCAGGCGTGGTGGCACAAGCCTGTGGTTCCAGCTACTTGAAAGGCTGAGGTGGAAGGATCACCTGAGCTCAGCAGGTGGAGGCTGCAGTGACTATGAGCATACTACTGCACTCCAGTCTGGGCGACAGAGTTAGACTCCAGCTAAAAATAAATAAAAAATAAAGTGGCAGATGGCAACTGTGTGGCGTAAGATTATTCTTATATAAGCAAGGAGCAGATCATGAGGGCCTTTCATATCCTTTTAAAGATTTACTATTTTATCTTCAAAGCAATATGTAATGATTAGAGGAGTTTGAAGTAGGGAGTGGTATGGTCAGTGCTGTGTTTATAAAAAAAATCACTATACATACAGGCAGGGCCAGAGAGGATGGGAAGTGAATTCACTGAGAGAATAGAATTGGTAGGACTTGGTGGTTAATGTAGGACTTGGAGGATTAAGGAAGGAAGATCCAGAAATTTCTGGCTTCTAAAGGTTGTCTGGGTTACATTGCTGAGTGGACAATTGAGTCAAATACAAACAAAAAGAATTATATAGGATTAGTTTGGAGGGAAGCATGTAAATGATGAATTGCTCTGGACATGCTGCGTTTGAGAAGCCTGTGATACTTAGAGATGTTGAGTGAACATCTGGATAGATATATGAGTCTCATATATCAGAAAAACATTTTGATTTGGAGAGAGGAAACCATGGGAGTGGATATGAGTGATATCAGAGACCAAGACCAAGTCTTGAGGAACTCCAGTATTTAATGATTACATAGAAGAGGATGAGCCAACAAAGAAGCCTCTAAGGCATTAGAGTAAACTCAGGAGAGTATAATATCATAGATGCCAGGGGAAAGAGTGTTTTAGGAGAAGGAAGACATCATCTACATTGAGTGTTGCTATGAGTAATCAAATAAAGTGAGTGCTGCAAAATATTCACTATATTTTGGTAAACATGGCAACATGGAAGATATTGGTAACATTATTTAGAAACTTTTTCATTTACATGTTGGGAACAAAAACTAAGTCAAGTCAGCTGATAAGTATCGAAATAGAAGGAGTAGGCTCAATTTTAAGAAGTTAATTTATATATAAAATGGATGTTATCTAGAAAATATCAAAGAATATTCAGAAAGGTAGATATATTGTTTGCAAAATGGAATATCTTAATAGTCTATGGAAACTATCCAATATAAAGTGAAGGGATTGAAATTGATTGGTTACACATATAGGGAAGAGAAAAAGAGATCATGGATAATATAAGCATCTAAAGAAGTCATGAGGCAGTGCATCCCAAGCGCAAGTGAAGAGATTTTCTTTGGATTGGAGGAAGCGTACTTCCATTAGAACAGAAGGAAAGTTGAAAAAATTGATTCTGATGCATATAGGTTTGTACAGAGCAGGAAGACCAAATAATTTCCTTTGATGGCTTATGTTTCTCTATGAAGAAGATATTAAGGTCATTTTGTGAGTCAAGAGTAGATGAGGCATTCAGAAGTTTGTGGAAAGCAAAACTTGTTTAATATCAGCATCCTGAGACATATGAAATAAGCTGACTATAATGACATTGAAAGATTGCTGTCTAATGTTAAGAGTATGTTGAGATTGTGATCATGGATTTAAATTTTTTTTATATTACCGTGCTGTATAATGTTTCTTAAGCACTCCCTGTTTTGGTTCATCCAAGTTTGGCATTTTGCCTATCAGGTAAGATGACAAAATGAGTTAAGAAATAGACAAAAATGCAATTAAAATATTCTGTTCTGTTATCTAAGCTGGAGAAATCACAAGAATAATGGCCAGTTTGGGAAAGGAGGGTACCTGCTTGTGAATAGAAAGAAAGTAGAGGAATGGCCATTAATGATAAAGAATAGGCTTAGAGACCAGGCACAGTGGCTCACACCTATGGTCCCAACACTTTGGGAGTCTGAGGTGGGGGAATCACTTGGGGCCAGGAGTTTGAGACCATCCTAGACAACATAGCGAGACACTTGAGGTCAGAAGTTTGAGAAAAGTCTAGGTAACATAGACCCTTTCTCTACAAAACATAACAAAATTAGCAGAGTATGGTAGCGTGTGCATGTAGCCCCAGAAGTTCTGGGGAGGACAGTTGGAGCCCAAGAGTTTGAGGCTGTAGTAGGCTGTGATTGTACAACTGCACTCTAGCCTGGATGACAGAGTGCGACCCTGTCTCTAAATGATAATAACTAACTAATTAAAAATAGAATGTGCTTAGAAAAATTAGTTTGGTAAGCTTACAATATAGGAGGCTTTGGTCAGAAATTGGGATATTTATACTAGTTGTGAGTTGATGACAAGACCTAGACTATAATCATTTATTTAGTTGAGGTGGGACAGAGTAGATATCACTGGAAATGAGTTTGTGAAGGCACTAGGAAATGAGAGTTTCAGATGTCCATGTAGAAAATATTGTCACCTAAAATGACAGGAATTGGGGTGGAGAAAAAGAGTAAGTGGTATATGTTTCAAGTCTTCATTGGATAAAGTTGGGTGACAGATGACACAACTAGATGGACTGACCCTTAAAGGAGTAGACGTTTTACAAAAGGAGAGTACATAATGGTCTGGACATGGTGATGGGGAAGAGAGAAAATCTACCACCACTTGAGAGAAACACATGGGAAACAGTCCTTCAAGAAGAATAAAGGGGGTGAAGAGGTCAGTATCATTTGCTGATCACTGAACGGCAGTTTCAGAGAGTAGATTGAAAAGTTTCATATGCTGTGGTAGAAGAATAGTAGAGAGTAAGGAATTTAGTCAAGAGCAAAGACATCCAAGTATTGTAGGGACAGTTGAAAAATAGGTCATTTAACTTTTGAATATCTGTTCCCAAATCAGATATCAGAATCAGAATCTCTGAAGCTAGACCCCTAACATTTTTAACATGATCCTCAGAAATCCCAATTATAACTCACTGGTTTAGTTGATTGAATTACCACTGGATTAATGGATCTAAAAAATAGAAGCCACATATAAGTTTATGCTCCTAACAATGTAAACATTCTTTAGTGATAACTGAAGTCTACTTTCTCATGCTGATTAACATTATAAACACTGAATAATAAAAATAGTACTTAACAAGTCATTATATAAAGAACACACTTGGGCTTGTGTGTTTACTGCAGCACAGTCCACGATTGCAAAGATATGAAATCAACCTCAGTGCCCATCTACCAATGAGTACATAAAGAAAATGTAGTACTTATATACCAAGGAATACTACTCAGCCATAAAAATGATTGAAAAATGTCTTTTGCAACGACTTGGATGGACCTGGAGGCCATTATCTTCAGTGAAGTAACATAGGAATGGAAAACCAAATACCACATTTTCTTACTTACAAGTGGGAGTTAAGCTATGGGTTCGCAAAGGATAATAGACATTAGAGGTATAATAGACATTAGAGGCTTACAAAGGGGGAATGTGGGAGGCAATTGGGGGATGAAAAATTACCTGTTAGGTACAATGTACACTGTTCAGGGGATGGGTTCACTAAAAGCCCAGACTTTACCACTATACCACTTTTCACCTGTGTAACCAAAAATCACTTGTACACCAAAGCTATTATAATTTTTTTCAAATAGCATTTACCAGAGATAACAATTATGTAATATTTCCGTAACATTGATAAGGCATACTCATTAATGATTGTGTAAAAGAATGATATCATTTGGGGGGAATATTTGCCTCTTCCTAGTTAAATGTTAATTTTTATGATGGAAATTGAATTAGTCCCTCCTTTCAGTTAAAATGTATTTAAAATTATCCACATTAAAGCATTCCTTATGATAAATTCCTTCAGAAGACTTAAAAAGGTCCCTGCAAATTATTTACTCAATTTCAGCATGCTGTTTCATGGGGGTTTGCCTCTGAACTGAAGTCCTTTTGTTGCATATATATATATGTATGTGTCTTATGGTTTTAAAAAAAAATTAAGATCCTTAGTTACTTGCTGTCAGGATTCTTTTAAATTACCTTATTTAATCTTATATTTGTGTTAGTTTGGAAGTCATCTTTGGGAAGTGGTTACACTCTAACCTTATTTTTAAAAGTATTCACAAGCCGGGCTCGGTGGCTCAGCCTGTAATCCCGCGCCTTTGGGAGGCTGAGGTGAGTGGATTGCCTGAGCCCGCGGGTTCGAGACTCGCCTGGGCAACGAGACCTCATCTCTACAATAAATCAAAAAATCAGCCGGGCGTGGTAGCGCGCGCCTGTAATTCCGGCTACTGGGAAGGCTGAGGCGGAAGGCTCTCTGGAGCCCAGCAGGGCGAGGCTGCGGTGGCCGGAAGCGGCCACTGCACTCCAGTCTGGGTGACAGAGTGAGATTCCAACTCAAAAAAAAAAAAAAGTATTCACTGATTTTTCATCTCATTGGTAGGAAAAATATATGTCAAGTCATGGAAGTTCTCCATGCTTTCACTGAGGAAAAAATATAGTAACTCCTGTGAGCTAATGGACTATTTTAGCAGCTGCCCATTCCATCCTAATTTTACTGACTATAAAGCCCTTTCTTTCCACTTGTGAAAAGTGGAAAGAAAGTCAAAGGAAACCAAACTCAGACAATTCTTAAAGTATAAACCTGACTTCCTTTACCTTTTCACAGCTGGCGTTTTTTTGTGCTGAATTTCCATGGTGAATCACTTTATCCAGTGATTATAGTATTGACTCTCAGATAGCTTCCTTGAAGAATCAAATGCTCAATTCAGAGAACGTGAGCATGATAAATTATATCTGTGCAACTATTCAGAGAATACCAGAACCTGAATTGCTTGGAGCACTCGCACTGGAGAACCAGCTTTAAAAAAGTGTTGTTTTGACACTTCAGAAAGCAGCAGGCATCTTGTAATAAACAAGTTTAGCTCCATCACTCATGGTTTTAACCATTTCTTCTCCATTCTTTTCTCTGAATGCAACTTCTGCTTTAAAAGCTTCTTATAGTTCTTTTGAGGAACGTTTTATACAGTTACCATTGTATGTTTGCGTGTGTGTGTGAAAATATTAGATCATATTATATACTTTTCTCTTATTTTCTTATTTAATACATTTAATAATATATTATGGAGATCTTTCTAAATCAACACAGAAATTATATCTTTATTCTCCTAACAACTGCAAAGTTGAATGTTACAATGTGAGTGGGTAGGATTCATTTACCCAGTCCTGCACTGATGGATACTTTTGTTGTTTCCAATTACTTTTTATTGTTAACAGTGCTGCAGTAAACGTTCCCACTTTTATCCTTGCAGTGATGTACATTGGGAAAATTTTTATCAGAGGAATTTATCCGTCACACATTGTAGGCATTTAAAACTTTGGTGAATGGTCCCAAATTGCCTACTAGAAAGATTGTTCCAATTTACACTTCCTCCGACAGTTATAGACAGCCCTCAACATCCGTGGCTTCTTCATTCATAGATTCAACCAACTGAGGATGGAAAATATTTAGGAACAAAAATGGATGATTATATCCGTACTGAACACCTACAGACTATTTTTTGTCATCATTTCCTAAATAATACCGTATAACAACTATTCATATAGCATTCCATTGTAGTAGGCATTATAAGTAATTCATAATTACTTATAATGGTGATGTAAAGTATACAGGAGAATGTATACAAATACTAAGCCATTTTATTTAAGGGACTTGAGGATCCTTGGATTTTGGTGTTTTGCTCCCACCTAACTTTGCCAGTACTGGGCAGTGTCACAGTTTTTAAGTATATGACAGATTAATAACCAAAAACTAGTACTTTATTATTTTGATTGGCATTTCTTTAATTATGAGTGAAGCTGAGCATATTCACATTGGCCATTTGTATTTTCTATTCTGTCAGTTAATTGTCTATATCCTTGGTTGGTTGCATATTAAATTGCATGTGATACTGTATATGTTACAGACTTTTTTTTCTAGTTAACCTTTGATTTCTACTTTTGTTTATGGGTATTTTTGCCATGTAGAAATTTTGTCAATTTATTTATGGTTTCTGGGTTTTATGTTTTGCATATAAAGGCCATACTTAATTCATTTGTGATTTCTTCAAGCTGTTTATTTTGCTTTTTGCTATTTAATACTTGATGTATCTGGAAATTATTCTAGATAGTAGTAGACCCATTATATATTTATAATACTCCCTGTTTTTTATTATGTTTTTATTATTATTATTATTATTAATACGAGGTCTCACTCTGTTGCTCAAGTTGAAATGTAGTGGCACAATCATGGCTCACTGCAACGTCAAACTCCTAGGCTCAAGCAATCCTTCTGCCTCAGCCTCCCAAGTAGCTAGGACTACAGGCATGAGGTACCATGCTCAGATAACTTATTTTTTTTTTAAGGTGACGTCTCACCATTTGCTCAGGCCGGTCTCAAACTCCTAGCCTCAAATGATCCTCCAACCTTAACATCTAAAGTATGAGCCACAAAGCCTGGCTTTTCTGTTGATTTTTAAAATTTGATATAGCCTACAATGAGTCAGTTTCTGAACTTTCTCTTCTATCTTTGATCTTGCTGTTTCTTTTTGTATCAGACTGTTTTACTTATTTTGTTTTCATAATATTCTTAATAACTAGTTGGGGGAATTTATTCTTCAATTGTAGAATTTTTCCTGGATTAAATTTTCAGGTTTACTTTTCAGGATAATTTTAGTGTCACCTCCAGTAAATTATGTTCATATTTTAGTTGAGTTAGTGCATTGGTTTTACAGATTGATTGAGATTTGGTATTTTTACCAAATCACATTTTCCCATCTCAAAAGCAAAGCGTTATTTCATTTCTTGAATGTTCTTCAGCAATATTTAAAACTTTCTTTATATAGATGCTGCCTATCATTGTTAGCTCTGTTTCCAATGGCTGTTATAAATTTGTTTATTTAACTTTTATTTTCTAGCAAGTGATTTTTTATATATATAGAAAACTTTTAAAAATAGTAGCCTTCAAGATTCTGTCTTTCTGAATTAATTTTGTTATTTTAGTCAGTGGTTTTTAGTACTAGAATTCTCTAAATAAATGTTTACTTCATTTACAGTTAGCAACTACTTTGATTTCTTCCTTTCTAGTATTTATATTTTATTTTCTCATATCTGATTTTATTGTCTAGAATATTGATAGGCTGATAATGAACATTCTTGCCTTGTTCCTAATTTTAATTGATATATTTATAATGTTTACTATTAAGCATAGTTTGAGATATGTGTTGTCATTGCTATTTATCAGGACTGAATATAGCCTTTTGTCAAATTTCAGTGCCTGGACCTAATCATATATTCTTTCTTTTTTGACTTTTTAATAAATATTTTAGTGTATTAGTAAGTATAATGTCCTTACACAATGGGTTGAATTGTCTTTATGTTGTGGTGTATTCTTTTAATGAATTGATGAATTCTGTTTTCTCAAGTTCTTTACTATTTGAATTAATATTTATAAGAGAGATTTCTCTACTGCATTCATTTTTCTGCTTTGTCAGGTTTTAATATCAATGTCATTACACTGCTCTGTAAAACTAATTTTGAGCATTCTATTTCTGTCTTCTAAGGTCTCTTATTAGTGTTAAAATTAATTTATCTTTAAATGTTTGGAAGACCACTGTTAGATAGTTTTAAATTTTTCCCCGTTTTTATTACTTTGCAGTTTTCTATCATTTATGGGATAAAGCTTAGTAAAAGTATTTTCCTAAAAATAATCTATTCCAGTTTGTATGTGGAATTCAATAAATTCTATAAAATACTCTTCTGATTCTTTTAAAGTATGACTTATTCCTTTTATATTCTTTTAAATTGTGGTATTTACTTTTTCACATTATTTTGAGTTTTGTGCTATTGTGCTTGTATGCAGCTATACAGCTTATTTTACAGAAAGGCCAAGTAATAAATAGTTTAACCTTGTACACATATGATCTCTTTCACAATTTTTGATTCAGCTCTACTGTTTTAGCTCAAAAGCACCCATAGACAATCCATAGAAATGGATATGGCTGTGTTCCAACAAAGCTTTATTCACAAAAGCAAACGTTTGGCACATGGTTTCCAATTCCTACTCTAGTCAATACTAGCCATTGTCTTTTTTATTTAAATTTTTCTTTTAAAATGCTTGTGTTTGTATTTATTTCTCAATTTCAAAATATTTTAATCATTAAATTCTATTTTAACTTTATTAGGGTCATCTTTCCTTGGGTTTGCTATATTTACATTTTTTGTGACTTTTTGAATTAGATGTTTAATTCACTTATTATTATATCTTTATTTAGTTACATAAGTATTTCAGGTTTGTTTTCATACCTGGAATATGAACTTTACTCTGTTCTATTATGGTGAGGTGTGTGTTTTCATTAATTTGTAGATGTCTGCAATTTCAGTTTTATATATATAGACAGAGAAGAGAGAGAGGCAACAAAAAATAGAGAGACACACTTCAGACCTCATCCTTATATAGAAAACTCAAGAACTTTAAAGTGTTTGAATTTCTGCAAGGGTAATACAAACAAAATGACAACAAAACAAGCAAGCAAAAAGCAAATCCCAAAACAGAGTCGGAGTTTAGAAAATGAACAATTTCTAAAAGAATATTTTTTGGGTGTGAGGCTCCTGGAGCCAAAGCCATGCTTGCTGACTATACACGTTACTTCCTCAACATTTATTTTGGATACAGGTTACTTCCTCAACATTTATTTTGAATCAGTTTCAAGACTATCCTAAGCAAATCAGGCTTGGTCTTAGCATTTACATTCAATCACATTTTCACAACGGCCCAACTATTTCTACAAAGGAGATTTACCCAAATCTACAGATATTTTTCTTCTAATCTTCTGTAATTGCAGATCATACTTTAAACTTGGCAACATTAACTCTCTGTATTTTATATCAAGCAAATCTCATTGTTTTTAAAAGTCCCAAACAGTGAATTCTATAAGGTCAGACTGCTAGTTTGCAGTTTGGTGTGACGACAGTACACAGATGATAAAGCACTCTCACCCATAGCATTCATCTAGCCTTTAACACCACCAACTCTGAGGTAGGCATTGGTGCTACCCCTTTTCACAGACAGGAAAAATGACGCTCATGGATCTTTGGTGTCTATGTAATGACACTGGTAAAAAAGAAATGAAGTGAAGCCTTGATCTTGGTTTCCCAATTTCATCTGTGTGCTCATTATACTGTATCCCATGACCTCTGTTCACTCCCATGTGCCCTGTCCTGTTCTTGAAGAATTCTAAGTGTCTTACATCTGTCTTCTTTTCCCTACATAGCAGAAAAATACAAACTCCAGACAAAACAATTATGTATTTACTTGATTGTTGTCTCTGTGAGTGAATTTTGTCAACACAATTTTTAAAAACAGAAAACTTTAAAATTATCTTCATATTTGATCTTCAGGCATTTATCTTTTGAAACACAAGTGAATTCTGGATTTAAATAATCTCAAAGTAAAATAGAAACACTGAACCCTGTGATAACATTAAATCATCTCTATTGCCAAAAAACAGAATCACTGACCTAGGACACTAAAATAAAAATGACATCATGAAAGGTAGACTAACAAGCGGATAATAAGATCTATCTAGCTCTAAGGCTCATTATTTTAAAATCTCCCCTAAAACCTAAACTTCAGTTTAAGAAATCTGCCAGTGTAATCCTTAGTGTCGTCAAGATTCTGTGGCTGTAGGGTGACATGCGGAGTTGAATTCTCCAGCCTCACTCCTCTTCTGAGGATTCTGTAACGTGCACCCTCTCTTCTTTCTCCCTTTATCCTTCTCCCTCCCTTTATATTTCCTTCTCTTCAAGAAATCCGTTCTACTTTTCACCATATGAGGAGGAACCCAGTAAAACTGGAATTTATTGATTTAAAAAACTGTGTTTCCATGTTTAAACTTCAGTCACCTTCAAAGTACTCTTCATTTGATGCAAGACACCTATGGAGACTCTTCTTCCACTGCTCAAAACAGTTATCTACTCACCAGTTTTGACTCATTTTAGTGCTTCTGCCATTTTTTGTTGCACCTCTTCCACATGGGCAAAATGTTTTCTTTTGAAGACTTTTTTCTTTTTTTCTTTTTTTTTTTTTTTTTTGAGTTGGAGTCTCACTCTGTCGCCTAGACTGGAGTGCAGTGGCCGCTCCTGGCCACCGCAGCCTCAACCTGCTGGGCTCCGGCGATCCTTCGGCCTCAGCCTTCTGAGTAGCCGGAATTACAGGCATGCGCTACCATGCCCGGCTGATTTTTGATTTATTGTAGAGATGAGGTCTCCCTGCTCAGGCAGGTCTCGAACCCGCGAGCTCAGGCAATGCACTCACCTCAGCTTCCCAAAGGCGCGGGATTACAGGCTGAGCCACTGAGCCCAGCTTGAAGACTTTTTTCATCCAGGAAAACAAAGAAAAAGTCACTGGGGATGAGAGGGATGAATAGGGAGGGTGGGGCACAGGGTCATACTGGTTTTGGTTACTCTGAATATTGTGAGACTTTACTATCTTTCCTGTTTCTCTCCTGCTCAAAACCTTTCAGTGGCTTCCCATTTATTCAGAATAAAAATCAAAGTTTTAACATGGATTCCTTCCAACTAATGCCCAAAATTGGTTGGTTCTACTTGTGCCTGGCCTCATCCTGTTTTCCCCATTATATATTCAGTGCACCAAAGCAAAGATTAACCTGAAACAATTTTAATTCTTCTTTTCTTTCATGCCTTGCTCACCCTCCTTTTAGACAGTCACCTAGTTCTGGTTTCTGGGTAGCCAACTTTCACCTTGAGGTTACATGGTGATCAGGTTCCTGTCTTTGACTTCTCACCTGAATTGTTGCAGTGGCTCCATGCCTGATCATCCACATAGTGATGTTAGCGCAGCTGTGAAGTTACCCTTAACCAACAAATCAGATGCTGCTTATAAACCTTGTCTTCCTTTTTGGTATGTTTGAGACAATATAAAGCCTGTCCAGTCCTCCCTTCCAGAACAAAGTACCCTCTAGATACACTGGTCCTTCACTAGTCCAGAGTCTAGTCTCCTTTACTCCACTGCCAATCAGCTCTCCACCACTTGTCCTTGAAGACCCACATCTCACATTTTCTATAAAGACTTCTTTGATAAAGCTAGCAGATCATTGATTCATTCATTAAGGAATTTTGCAATAAGTACTAGCTATGCAGAAGGCACTCTGTCAGGTGTGAGCAATACAAATGCAAATAAAACATAATATTGTTGTAAATGATGATATCATAGATGTCATAAATGACAGAGTTTCAGCTTTGTCCACATGCTTCTACTTTAACCACATCATAGTTAATAGAAATCAGTCTATCTTCCTCACTAGTCTGCAAATTATCCAAAGCTCAGATTTTTTCATAAATTTTTGAGTATTCCTAGAACCTAGTATATGGTAAATGTTTGTTTCTTATGTAAACGTCCTTCCCTTTGATTCTTTACAGTGCATTTTTTTCCTATTAGTCACTGTCATTTTTCATAAAACATGTTAGGAGGTTTTCTTAGGAATGTTATTAATCTAGTATAATAATAAATGTAAGGTTGAATTGGATAGCTGTATTGCGCATAAATGTATGAAAATATCACTGCAGCAATCTTCCTGTGGTCCTTAAACTTTTGTGTGCATTAGAATTACTTGAGGAGCTGATTAGATGTACACAACCAAAAACATGAAAATATGTTTAACATCATTAACTATTATGGAAATGCAAATTAAAATCATGATGAAATACCACATCACACCTTTCAGATAATGGCTAAACTTTTAAAAAATGACTATCTCACGTGTTGACAAGCATGGAAAGCAGCTGGAGCTGTCATACATTTTACCACCACTTTGGAAATGATTGGCAGTTTTCATAAGAGTAAACATATTTACCATATGACCCTGCAGTTCCATTCCTGGTATTTCCCTTAAAGAAAGGAAAACATATTCACATACACACAAAAAAAGTACATGAATTTCATAGAAGCTCTATTCATAATTTCCAAAACTGAAAATAGCTTCTATGTCCTTCAGTGGGAGTTCAACAGTCTGTGATATGCCCATCCTTACCAGGGAATACCACTCAGCAATAAAAAAAAAATGAACTATTGATATATGCAACAACTGGAATGAATTTCAGAGGCATTAAACTGGGTAAAACAAAACAATCTCAAAAAGTTTAAGTGCTATTTGATTTAATTTATAGAACATTCTTAAAATGACAAGATTAATACAGATTCGTGATTGTCATGGGTTAGGAAGGGCTTACTTTTTAAGAAATAGCATAAGGGAGTCTTTTAGGGTGAAGAAACTGTTTTGTACCCTGGTTATGATGGTGGTTATACATATCAATATATGTGTTAAAATTCATAGGAGTTCACACCAAAAGTAGAAAAAGTCAATTTTACTGTATTAATTTTTAAAGTAAAATGTTTGAAAGTGCTCATCCCTAGGCCTCATCTCCAGGGATTATAGTTCCTCACATTGTGAGCTAGGCCAAATGACAAATGCAAAATTCAGATTCAAAGATAGTTAAGAATAAACAACCAGACCTTTGTTAAGCCTGTTGTCAGTTCAGGTCTTTAATGAGCCAATTAAAAAATGCACAGAATATGCAAGGCTAGAAATAAAAGAGAAGGGATCCCTGGTGCCTCCTAGCTCCTCACAGAGACCAGAGGGATGCACCCAGTTGGTGGCTGGCTGAGTGTGGAACCTACCTGATTCAGCCTTCCAGGATCCACTGCTGCTTTGTAAGATAACTCTTCACCACCATTACATTCTTCCTGTGTTTAACTTCTTAATGTTGTTGGTGCCTACCTCAACTGGGCTTTGACTAAGGAATCTACATTTATGGCAAGGGCATCAGAATATTTCAGTGCAGGGGCTCCACAGACAGTGGACTTTTCGTGAAGCAAACAGCAGTCTAACAATGTGATTTCTACAGAGTATCTCCACCAACTATTTTTTAGTTTCCTCTGTTAGCTCTGAGTGTCTGCTCTTGAATATTAGAGAAAGATGGAGTAAGTGAAATGTTTCCCTTCTCCCTACCTGTGACCTTCAAAGGAGCTCTGTTATATCTTAGCAAATATTCCATTTTTGCCATATTCATAAAAACTGGTTTCAGAAGATTGACAATAATATTTTCTCTTGTCTGAAAAGATGAAAGGTGACACAATGTGATCCAAGTATAGTTCATCGTGAAGTGTATGTATTAAATAATTTCTAACAAGCTGGTCACACTTCACAAAAATAAAATAAGGTTGCACTCCTCTTGAAACTTAAGAAGATTGTCTTTTGTTAAGTATATGTGTATTTTGTTTTGAACCCCAAAAGGCTCAAAATGTGTAAGCTGTTATTCACTTGGCTGGCCACTAGATGGTGCGGTTTGTTAATGTATTACTTTTGGTTTTATAATTGGAGCTGATTTCATGGAGGGCTATTTTCTACGGTCATTTTCTTAGTTAAATATTATTAACTTAGCAGTTGAATTTTAAGTGATCTGAGAGGTAATCGATGAGGCAAAGTCTGGATTAGAACCCTGTCCTCTAAAATCTCACTTTTTTGCGAAAGTAGTAACCCTTATGTAAAAAATGTGGGGAAAACCGTTCAAAAAGAAACGCTTGAAATGTTGATAATGAAATTATCAGAGCAATAGCAAACAAGCACACAATGTGATGCCCAAACAGAAGCTTTTACTATATAACATTTATTTAAATTGTAATGGAAGGTTCTTCAATTTTTCAGAAAACGTTTCTCCGTTTTGTAGGTGTCTTCAGTGAGTCTTGTAAGATCTTCTTTGATAGCACTTATGCAGATTACAGATAGGTTTACCAGATCTCACATCTGAGCTCAGACCATCTGAGCCTCAGAACTAAGAACAGACAACAGAAGTGAAGTTAGTACAGTAGTCCCCTTATCCATGGGGAATATGTTACAAGGTCCCCAGTGGATGCCTGAAACTGCACAAACTCAATTGCAATTCATCAGAATGTTTCTACTCATGTGTTCTACCAACAAATTTAATGCCTTTTCCACCTTAATTAAGTGCTTATCACACACTATGGCTGTACATTTTGCAATTTGAGGTACGATGGAAAAACTAACATGAATTTCTTTTTCCTTCATAATTTCATTGATAGGAGATTCGTTCTTGCAGTAAATCTTAACAATCTCAGCTTGCAATTTTGTTTTCTTTCTTTAATTCGAGAACTGTCACCTTTTCACTTAAAGGAAACACTTGATGGTTTCCTTTGGCAAATCCAAATTGTTGTGCTTTGGGGACATTAGGTAAAGGTGAGTGAAACACAAGCACTGAGATATCATGGCAATCAGTCTGATAATCAAGATGACTGCTCAGTGACTAATGGAATGGGGAATGTCTGCATGTGGATATGCTGGACAAAGGGAAGATTCATGTTCTGGGATGCATGAAGTGGGACAGTGCAAGATTTCATCCTGCTATTCAGACGGGCATGTAATTTAAAATTTAGGAGTTGCTTATTTCTGCAATTTTCCATGTAATATTTTCGGACCACAGTTGACCTTGAGTAGTGGAAACCACAGAAATCAAAACCACTGCTAAGGGAGGACTACTGTATACTCAGCACAGTTGAGGAGTTGAGAAGCTAAGACAGATGATCATGCTTTGCTACCAAAGATTACCAAGAATGTAGCTATAGGTGAACAAAGTTGGTTTTATTGAATTACTGCGATGAGGAAGATTGTTGGGAACCATGAGGATCTCAGTAAGAGGGAAGAAGGTCTTCCAAGCAGCAGGTCCAGACTATGAAGTGTAAAGGCCCTGAAATGGGTATGGATTTAAATACACTCTGAGGAAAAGCCAGTCATTGTGGCTGGTGTGGGTGAGGTCAAGGGATGAGACTGAGTTTTTGTAGGGCCTTGCATTGTGATTACGCTGGCCTTTACTTTTTTTTTTTTTTTTTTTTTTTTTAAGTTAGAGTCTCACTCAGTTGCCCAGGCTAGAGTGCAGTTGCACACTCACAGCCACCCCAACCCCCAACCTACTGCACTCAGGCAATCCTTCCACCTCAGCCTTCCAAGTAGCTGGAACTCTAGGCACATGCCACTATGCCTGGCTAATTTTTTGATTTATTGTAGAGATGAGATCTCGACAAGTTGCCCAGGCTAGTCTCGAACCCCTGGGCCCAGACAGTCCTCTTGCCTCAGCCTCCCAAAGTGCTGGAATTACAGGCTTGAGCCACTGTGCCTGGCCTACTCTTAAGGATTGGAAAGCCACTGAGACTTATGCTTTTTTTTTAATGGAGTACTTTTGGAAGGCTAAGAAACAGGTAACACTGATTGCAAAAAGAGACACCTGGGTGAAAGAGGCACTTGCTTCTCACTTTATTCCTTTTGAATTTTTGTGTCTTGTTTGGGTATTACTTATCTTTTAAGATAGCTGACATTATGATTTTGTATAAAGCATTATGTACCAAGACTTAATAATACCTTAAGATGCTAAAAGATAGTTTCATGCTTTCTTTGATAAACTTATTCAATAGAAGTGCTAAAATAGCAATTGCTTGTAAATGCTAAGTCATTCTCTTATGTATTCTTGGTATCTACTCCAGGTGCAAAAGTCAAGAAATAAACAAGTTCGAGAGTTATTCCCAGATGGTTTTAGTATTCATCATGCAGGAATGCTTCGACAGGACAGAAATTTGGTTGAAAATTTATTTTCTAATGGGCATATCAAAGTTCTAGTCTGTACTGCAACGCTAGCCTGGGGTGTCAACCTTCCTGCCCATGCTGTTATTATTAAGGTAAGAGCTTACCTTCCTGTGTACATGGATATGCATCTGTCATAAAACAAACTTCTGAATTGATTTATTTAGAAAAATATTGTGATTTGGCTGTTTCGTTGACTTTGAGTATTATTTATATAAGGATAGAATTATTTTCTCCAATAAGAATCTAGTTTATATTGTGAAATTTTAACTCTATCACAGATGATGAAAGGATTAGTTAAAGTACACTTTTGAGATCTTGCTATATTTGCCTAATTTCAGTATTCAGCTCATCAGGATTATATTTGTGTGTGTTTATGTAAATTTTTATTAACTTTTCTCCATCTAGGGAACACAAATATATGCTGCAAAAAGAGGCTCTTTTGTTGACCTTGGAATTTTAGATGTCATGCAGATATTTGGTCGAGCTGGACGACCACAATTCGACAAATTTGGGGAAGGAATCATTATAACAACGCATGATAAACTCAGCCATTACCTCACCTTGCTCACTCAACAAAACCCAATTGAGAGTCAGTTACTGGAAAGCATTGCAGATAACCTAAATGCAGAGGTAAGATCTCATGAGTAAGAAGTTGGAATAGTATCATCAGCTTTAAGAATGACCAAGTAGAGCCGGACTCGGTGGCTCAGCCTGTAATCCCGCGCCTTTGGGAGGCTAAGGTGAGTGGATTGCCTGAGCCCGCAGGTTCGAGACCCGCCTGGGCAGCGAGACCTCATCTCTACAATAAATCAAAAAATCAGCCAGGCATGGTAGCGCATGCCTATAATTCCAGCTACTTGGAAGGCTGAGGCAGAAGGATCGCGGAGCCCAGCAAGTCGAGGCTGCAGTGGCCGGGAGCAGCCACTGCACTCCAGTATGGGCAACAGAGACTCCAACTCAAAAAAAAAAAAAAAAAAGAATGACCAAGTAAGATAAAGGTTAAGATGGTTGCTATTTGTAGTATTTAGAAATACATACAGTCACATATGTACTATGATATATATGATATATGTATATATAATATAGAAATACATATATTCATATGAAAAGATGGGCTGAATGGCATTATTGTTTATTAATGCAAAGGCAAGTAGAATGCAGTTGATACCTATAAAAATTCATTACTAAAAGACCATACTTTTAAACTATGATGCTTTGTTAAAGAACAGAAATTTAACCAAGACTATACAAACTAGGGAAACAGAAATAGCAATAATAACAATATTTGTATTACACTTTTATAAAATTTTTAATGATAATGTTTTCATAAGATTTATAAAGCTTTTTAGCTCTTTGGGGTCATTTGATTAAATTTGTTATACCAAAAAAGGGGATTTAAATTAAACCTAGAGTATGATAATTTGTTTCATGTATTTGTGTGTCTGTGACTTTTATGTTAAGGTTTGTATAACACACCCTTGAAACCTAATGGTAAGAAGAAAAATTCTTACCATTTAGAGTATATGGTAACATTCAAATCAGGTTTACCTGTATTTGTAACATTTTAAATTATTGCTTTGGTATTTAGCATTTTCCTAGTTCCGTGTCCTTTCTTACTGTTGACTCAAATTGTTTCTGAAAGAAGGTAGGATATAAATAGTAAATGAATAAATAAAATATTGATAGTCAAAATTATTTATTGTATACAAGTCCTATATAAGGTACTTATTAAATGACTTATTAAAATTTCAGTTACATTCCATTTATGTTATTTTATTTATGTTATTTTTCGAGATGAAAAAACATACTCACTATTCAGTTCCCTCCATTAAGAAACATATATTCCAAAAGAGGAGAAAAAGACATGAAAGCACAGTACAATACTACTGGGGGAAAAATTCTTTAAAAGCGTTCAGCAGAAGGAGAAAATACATTTGGCCCCCCCTGTCAGGAAGCACACTGTTCATGAAGGTAGAAAATTTGATCTGGATTCAGAGAATCAATAAGTTTTGGAAGTTTGGAAAAAAGCATTAAAGGCACTGATTTTTATTAGCAAAATTACAAGAAAATAAAAATAGTAGGAAATGAATTTTGACTCCAAGGAAAATATTATTTTAGCTCAGTTTCAATCCTTATTGCCTACTGTGATTGTGTGGTTTAAAAATTATGTCTTAGGTAAACAGTATCTACTCAAATGATGGAATAAAGTATGTCATTGTAAAAATGGTAGTAATTATAATGTGGACTGAGGACCTGTTACATACCAGACTCTGCCATTCTCTCATTCTCCCAATATTCCTGCTAAGGAGACATCCTCAGAGAGATATGTAGCTGACTCCAGGTCACTAAGTTATAATTTTGGAAGTAGTATTCAAACTCAAGTCTATTCAACTCTAAACCTAGTCTTTTCCTTATAGCCTGGATTTCTGTTCTCTTATATAAAATGCGCTGAGTTAAAGGTGAATATATTTATCTTAATACTTGATATTTGTCTTTGTCTAAGACTTGGATTAAACATTTTTCAAAATGGTAGTCACAATTTCTTTGACTTACAGTAAAAAGCAGTATTCTTGTTTGCAGTTTTTTCTAGAAAAGCATGTCAAGGAAGGCTGTATCTTAGTAAACCTAGAATTAATGTCCTTGATAGCTTTTTATAAGTGCTACAGTAAATACAAGGTAATAAGTTTATGCAGAAGATACAAAACTCTTGTCCTGAAGGAGCTTGTTTTTTTGGAGACAATAAAATAGAATTAGTAAAACTATTCAGTCAAGCCTGAGAAATTAAAAATAAAATTATGACCCATAAATTCATCACATGTTTTATAAAGTACTTATTGGATATGTCATTTTCAGAAACATCAATGAACTATAAGCATTATTCTATTTAGTGACATAAATAGCATTCAAATAATAAGACATATACCTTGAAATGTTTAGTTAATACAGTGAAGTAGAGCCATTGCTAAACTTTCTCATATTTTGATCTACTGGAATAGCTCCCTATTAAAGTAAATTTTGCTGCTAAGGAAAGAAACTCTCTTAAATTAGAGTTGAATGTGAAATTAAATTTGGTTATCTGTGGAAATCAAGTGTGAAATTAGTTTATAAAATGAATATGTGCCATGTTCTTAAGGTAATGGATTTTTAAATCTTTAGACTCCCAAAATCTTTGCAAGACTTTGCAGTTGCAGTGATCAACATTAAAATCATGCTGGATTAGGAATATTGCCTCTAATAATATTTTTGGTATCATCACTATCAATTCTGACTATTAGTTTAGGAGAACTGGAGACATGATTATATTCAATAATAATTTTAATGCAAGCATGTTATGTGGCACCTTTGTTGGTCAATGCCTAATGGGCTGACTCCATAATTCTAGTGCTGAAAGGACATAAGTCCCCTCCCTATATAAAGCCACTTAATTTTACACAGAGAAACACTGAGGCATGTTTAAAGCTTATTAAAATTTATTCATCAGACACTACTTTGTGCCTTTTGTCTGTAGTCTATTCTTTAAAACTATGTTAATGTTTCTATAGCCTTACATATGTTGTTTATACAGTCTCTCCCATCTCTGCAATTTGTTGTGCAAATTGAATTTAAGGCCTCTACAGTCTGACCACCCTTCCCAATTCTGTCCTTGAATTTAAGGCCTCTACAGTCTGACCACCCTTCCCAATTCTGGCTCTAATTATTCTCCAACACAGGTCTTCTACCCTGAACAAGCTGTTACTCTACTCAGTGCACCTAAAATGACTAAATTTTCTTGCTTATAAAATAGAGTCGTTAGATTGTTGTGGAAAGTTATAAATGCTTGTGCCAAATTGGTTTATAGTAAATGATACCATCACTTACTATTTTCTGATAGTCCCTTTATACTCAGCCTCATTTATACTATGCCAGCACTGAAATTTTAGTTGAATAAATAAATAAATGGTAGTATCAATGGTTTTATATTTGTTTACTAAAGTACTTACTGTATACATAGATCTACACATAAACATATTCATGATGTTTATAATATTTGCTTATTAAGTTTTTATGTTACTTTAATCAGGTTTTAAAAACACACATACAAATAAACTATTGACATAAGCTAAATGTTAAAGTTTAAAAAGATAAGTTAGATATAAAGTGATACTTGAGTCTTATTTCTAAGTAAACAAACAAATTTGAGGGTTGATTTTTTTTTTCTCTTAAAGTATAAAGCCCTACCACACTAAATACTAATGCTACTTTTATAAATGTCATGGTAGATGTTTTTCCTTAAAAGTATTTTTGAATATGTATTATGTGCTAGACACTGTAGACAGCGGGTTCATATATGTCTTTTTAATTAATTACATACACATTACCTCTATGACTAGGGAACTTTTTGAGGCCGGGGACCATGCTCCATGTGTGTCGATATCCATTGTGGTTTACTTAGTCCCAACTTGATACTAACTTATTATACGTATATTGAGATAAATGAATTAATTTCAAAGATACTATGAAAAAAATACTTGTTTTATAAAAGGTTCCTGTACTAAGTACCCACTAGGTGACAGCAAATATTTACAAGAAATTTTTATTTTTGTCACTAGGTGGCATTCAAGTATTAGTCTAAAAATAAGATGTAACACCATAAATTTATATTTATTTTTCTAGTGCTCTCTTCCTTTTTTGATCCTATGCTTGACACCTAGTTTCTGTTTTCTTTTATCTTATCATTAGTAGCAATAGGAAAATACTTATCTTAATTTGCTAAGTCTTTAAGTAGCAATAGGTAAATATTAATGTTAATTTTACTGTTTTAATTTACTAAGATTTTGAAAATAATATCAAGATTATTTTATCCTTTATAAAAATTTCTACTCATAGGAATTGTGTGATATTTTTAAATAACATAAGGTTAAAGGGGGCTGGTGTGTGACTCACACATGCAATCCATCACTTTGGGAAACCAAAACACTAGAATCACTTTAGACGAGGAGTTTGAGATGATCCTAGGCAACACAGCAAGACCTGTTTCTTTAAAATGTTCAAAACCTAGCCAGGCATGGTGGCACACCTGCAGTCCCAGCTATTCAGGAGGCTGAGGTGGGAGGATCGTTTGAGCCCAGGAGTTTGAGGCTATGCCACTGTACTCCAGCCTGGCCAACTATGTCTCGATAAAAAAGGTTATAAGGGATTATAGATCATTATGTTAAAATCATATCATAAAGTTGTAAGGGAATATAGGTGATGTGTCATACGATTTAATACAATTTTGACTGTCAAATAATTGATTTACAAATGAGGGAAAGTATCAAGTTTCTTAGCCATATCTTCAAACTAGTTTCATTTACCTGAACAGACTAGAAAATGTTTAACTGTTCTGCTTGTAAATCTTCAGAAACTGTTATACAACTTTCTCATTGACTCAATTTTAGTTCTTACTACTCTTCCTTTTGTGGAAAACCTTACAGTTTACATTAAATGTATACACTTACCTATATTGTGGATGGTTTAACCATTTGTAAAATAAGTTAGTAGAAATTTAAAAGTAAGTGGATAGATAGCCCTTAGCTCATATTATTACTGTTATTACTTTTGGTCATTTCTCTGATTTAATAATAGACAGTATGATATAATATTATGACATGTATATTGCTATATCTCATCTTCAACTTACTAAAGTCAGCTAAGCATCCACATGTTTCATAAAATTATACAGAAGTAAAAATTATAATGTAGAAATTAAACATGAAAGTCTTTACTTTCTTTAATATTAGTTCTGCAACAAGAGGGTTTGGTTTTTTTCCTCCCCCCCATTACTAATTTAGGTAAGAAACTTCTCTTCACCTGTGATTAACATATTAAGAAGTTAAAAAAAAAAAAATTCAACTAAGGGCTTAGAAAAAGATACTCAACTATAAAGTTTTAAATCCTGGGTAGATTTTTAAAGTAAAATGACCACCTTAGAGTATAAAAGTAAAATTATTACCTATAGATTCATTGGCGAAGGAAATGTATTTTAAAGAAATATTTCATTGAAATTTTGTGTTAATATCATTGTTTAATAATTATTTTCGCCTTATTATACAGATCTTACATGATGTTGTATTTTTTTGTTTTGTTTTGTTTTGTTTTGAGACAGCATCTCACTTTTGTCACCTGGCTGACCTGCTGTGATATGACCCTTGCTCACTGCAGCCTTGACCTCCTGGGCCCAAGCCATCTTTCCACTCAAGCTCCTGGAGTAGCTGGGTCTACACGCATGTGCCACCACACTCAGCTAATTTGTATGTTTTTTTTTTGGTAGAGAAAAGGTCTCACTGTGTTTCCCAGGCTGGTCTTGAAATCCTAGGCTCCGGTGATTCTCCTGCCTTGGCCTCGGCTAGGATTACAGGGTTGAGCTGCCGTGTCCAGCCCTGTTGTATCTGGAAACAATTGACCTTTGGTTTCATTTAAGTAATATTTCACAAAGCTACATTAAAATGCTATATTAAAAATTATATTCCCTTTCAAAATGCAATCTAAAGAATTATCTACTGTTTATTCTGGCTCAACTTTGTGAATTTTTTTCCTTAGATTGTTTTAAGTTTATTAATAAACTAAAATCACGCCCTATTCTTGTAGTATGAGTATATATAAATATATATATTATTAATATGTATAAATCACAATAAAACTTGCTTTGTGGCCAGGCATGGAGGCTCACACCTGTAATCCCAGCACTTTGGGAGGCCAAGGTAAGAGGATTGCCTGAGCCCATGAGTTCAAGACCAGCCTGGGCAACTTGGCTAGACCTCATCTCTGTGATAAATCAAAAAATTATCCAGGCGTGGTACTGCATGCCTGTGGTTCCAGCCACTTGGAAGACTGAGGGGGAAGGATCACCTGAGCCCAGCAGGCCAAGGCTGCAGAGGCTGTGAGCATGCCACCACTCCAGCCTGAATGACAGAGTGAGACTCTGAATAAAACACAAAACAAAAAACCTTTGTTTTGTCCAAAAATGAATACATTTTTCATCATATTCATATTGTATATTTGCACCCATAGTCCTGAAAATGGGTATTTTTAGGTAAAAGCTAATGTTATGCCCTCTGTGGTTTGGGTGATCCTAATATACAGAATTAGATAGTGAGAAAATTAGCAATTTTTAAAATTTTATTCTTACATTTAAATTTTTCAGTACTGTAATCGCACAAAGTGAAGCCAAAATAAAATGAATACCATATAAGAAAAAAATTAATAAATGCCAAAAATGTCTTTAATGGTATGAAGAATTAAACTTCATGTAGGGAAAATTAACTAAATGTCATAATATTGAGTAAGCTTAGTTTTGGAAGATAGCATTTATTATATTTTATTCTCAATTAAATGAGGTAAGACTGATTTTTGATTAATTGGTTAAGTGTCACGTCCAGTAATTGTGCTCTCTTCTAAATCCGGCATAATGATATGTTTAAAAAACAAACGTCCCTTCTGACAAAATGACCTTTGCTATAATGTCTGTTCAACTTTAATGCATCACTTTAATTTTTGTCATATTTCTGATTTGCAGATTGCTCTGGGAACAGTTAGTAATGTGGAAGAAGCAGTGAAGTGGATAAGTTACACTTACCTTTATGTGCGGATGAGAGCAAATCCATTAGTATATGGCATCAGTCACAAAGCTTTTCAGGTAGAAAACTCATTTATTAAAAAAAAATTAAACCTTCCTTTTGGTTCTGTAATTTTTTCATGATGTGAGAACAAATATTTGTCTGCTACTTCTGCCTCACCTGAAAGAGGTACCTAGAAGAAACACAAAGAGCTTTCATCTTTTTCAGAGAATAGTAAAGAAAATTAAATTGACCCTTGTAATTATTTTGCTTTCTTTAAATATCTTCTTTATATTATGACTTTATTATTCAAGTATGTTTCTATTTGATGTTGATAGTGTACTGTGAGCTTTAAAACTTTGATAAACTTAGTTTTAGAATAAATCAGACATGAGGAAACTTACAGAACACGTTTGATAAGGCTGGGTTACGTACAATCTGTTCTTATCAAGTCCCCTCAACCCTAGTCTGAAATTAGAGGAGAGCACTGGTGAGTTATTATCTGAACAGTTTGAAGACTGGAATCAGATTTCAATATTCAGTGTACATGCATAGACTAAGAATTAGGTGCATCTAATAGTAGCTCTTTCTGTAAACTTTACAGATGTGTGATTCATTTGTCTTACAGATTCTTTGAGATCTTTTCTTCTCTTTGGAGCTGTGCTTTACATGCTGGACATATTTCCCGATTACAGATAAAATCCAATTGTTGTCTAATGAAAACATTATTTTACCATTATCAAATGGATCTTCTCTTATTACGCTATATAATTTAACTCAAAATTATATTTTTCCTCAATTTGCTGATTACTTAGTTTTTCTGTATATCCCATTGTGATAGCAAAGCAGTTGCCAATTCAAAAAATGTTTTTTTCTTTCCCTATGCAATATATTTTACCATGGGAAAATTGAAACTTAAGGCTTAATGAGGGGTGATAAGCAGCTACAGCAACTAGTTCCAAGGCTGCTAATTTGAAATCATGATTAGATCTTCATACTTAGATTTATTCTAGCTGGAACTCAACTGCCTTTCTCTTCTGAGTAGAAATATATGCAGATCTTTAAAGGGATGTCTTGAATGTCTTATTTTACAGTCAGGTTACTGTGTTATAAAATACAGGTGCATCATAACCTGTTACCTATTTTTAAGAATATGACTGTAGCTATTCTTGTTACAAATATGAACACTGTCAGACTAAGGAAAATATTTTGAGAGAGTAAAGAAAACAAAACAACATATATTTCATTGGCTAAACCATCTCAAGTTTTAGAACAAGATAAACACATCAGTTGATTTTTAAGTAACAGGTTAATATTAAAAGTCATTTGTGGGTAAATTTCCATTTTAAAGCCTTTTCAGAATACATAGAATTTACTACCTCTATACAGTTTACAGAATCTTAACTTCATTTTTACTTTAGCATTTTTAGTTTATTAATACAAATTTGTAGCTACAAAATACTAATGAACTAACACAGATTAAGTAATTGAACATATTTTAATGGTTCAGTAATATGCGATTAATAAAATATTTCCTTAAAATGAACTTGTTGATGCATACATTATATAACTTGTGTAAACAAAGACTTTATTTGCTGATATGACTGTTGACTTCACCTTATTTCCCTGCAGTTGATATTCCTTTGCTTCATATTTAAAATTTATTTTAGCTCTATTTTGTGCATGAATAAGCTGCCATAAAGATCCATTAGACCGGCCGGGCTCCGTGGCTCAGCCTGTAATCCCGCGCTTTGGGAGGCCGAGGTGAGTGGATTGCCTGAGCCCGCGGGTTCGAGAACCGCCTGGGCAACTTGGCGAGACCTCCTCTCTACAATAAATCAAAAACTAGCCAGACGTGGTAGCGCACGCCTGTAATTCCAGCTACTTGGAAGACTGAGGCGGAAGGATCGCCGGAGCCCAGCAGGTCGAGGCTGCGGTAGCCGGGAGTGGCCACACTGCACTCCAGGCTGGGCAACGGAGTGAGACTCCAACTCAAAAAAAAAAAAAAAAAAAAAATCCTTTCGACCAAATGATAGGAGTATTAATGCATTAATTAATTTCCAGTGTGTTTTTACACTCTCCTTCATTAAATGTCATATTTCACTTTACTGCTCATGACCAGAGACTTGTCTTCAGGATTTGGCATGTGTGTGTATGTATGTATAATTACACACACACACACACACACACACAAACTATAATAATGAGAATATTTGTTAATGTCTTGTGTTAAATATTATTTCTGCTTAGAAAAAGACTATATAAATAATAACTT
This sequence comes from Carlito syrichta, assembly GCF_000164805.1. NCBI lineage: Eukaryota > Metazoa > Chordata > Mammalia > Primates > Tarsiidae > Carlito > Carlito syrichta. The sequence goes on along the minus strand of NW_007258188.1, from coordinate 62,800 downwards.
TAAAACTACATAAAAATTCATTGTTGAATTTATTTTACAGAATGAGTTTTCCCATCTGCAGTTATGAAGATTGCTAAAACAGTAAAACTATACTTTTGAAAGGATGACTTTGCATTTCTTAAATATGTCTTGATTTTGACATGGGAAAGCATTCTTGCTATTATTTCTCTAAATAACTGATAATAACATAGGATTATGATTTGATAATTTAAAATCCCTATTTAATTTAGTGTGGGAGGAAGAAGACAATTATTGTTCTTTTCTTACATTTGACTTGTAATATGTATAATCTTAAAGATTACAAGACCATGTAAGAATTTTAGACTCCAAAATATGGCATCTGAGGAGAATATGCAGATTGATAATTTCAGTAAAGTTTTAAAGCTTCCTTTATGTATTGTAGTAAAATATTTTCTAGTTATTCGATAAGTATTTTAGAATGTACTTTAAAAATTGTATTTAAAGTCTAACTAAAATATCAAGAAAGGGTAACCCCTTCAGTTCCCCTCCCACTGTGAGAGCTTTTCTGTCCTCTCAATAAATCCTGCTTTCTTGCTAAAAAAATAAAATAAAATATCAAGAAAAAAATTTAATTTTTACAAGTAGGTATATATGTTTGCAAATGATGACTCTCAATAAATATTGAAGTGTTTATATTTTTTTCTATAGATGGACCCAACATTGAGAAAGCATCGAGAACAGTTGGTCATTGAAGTTGGGCGAAAATTAGACAAAGCTCAGATGATTCGTTTTGAGGAGCGAACTGGATATTTTTCCTCAACTGATTTGGGTAGAACCGCCAGCCATTACTATATTAAATATAGCACCATTGAGGTATTATGCTGAGCAGAACAAATGAAATACTATGTTTAAATACTTTTTAGACTTCAAAATGTTTTATTAATGCAAAATAGCAAAAGTAACTAATAGAAAAGAATGTATGTAACTTATATGAATTCAACAGTATACCCTCAGTAAAGACAAAAAAAATAAGACTTTAAATAATAAGGCACTTTTTGCCATCCTGTTCAATAAGTATATGCCAAACAGTAGAAACACCCAAACCTAAAACAGTAACAGCATACGAGTAAGACCTATGGAATGAATGCTTCAATTATTTTAAGTGGGAGGTGATTGCTTAATGATATCCTTGAATAAAACATTGAAAATCAATTGTATGATACTAAGAAACACTGACTGAGGAAGAGCTAAAGAAGCTGATAAAATTGCCATGTCAACCTAGCTGTACCATATGCACAAATTAAGAGGTTTTCAACGATGATTTTGACTATATAATTTTAGCCTTGCTTTTGTTGCCTTTGTACATACTCCTGTGTAAGAGGGATGCCTCTTTAATATTACATTTTTTAAAGTACATTACCTGTGAAGAGAAGACTTAAATTTGAAGAGACTAGGATGAGTTAAGGTGAATTTTCACCCTTTATTGTATTTTTAGAAAGTTTACATTTTTCTCTAATATTTATTTTTATTTTTGCCCTTAAAATTGTTTTTTAAATAGAAAAACTAATATAAATCATTCAAATGAGATTTTTTTAACGTATTAAATCCTTGACCTATATGAAATCTAGGTTTTCTACTCATTTAACATGTACTTATGTGCATGTAACAGGTTTCAGAAAACACCTTATGTGCTTACTAGTTTTTCCCCATTTTTTCCCAAATATGCATTTTATTTTTATAGCACTTTAGATTTCTTCAAACCCTTTTTACATATTATATTAATCACAACTGATCTGGTAGTTATTCAACCCAACTTTTCCTTTTCTCTTCACTCCTTCCCTCACCTACTTACATTCAGTCATTTTGTTCAGGTAACTTTTCTCATTTTCCACTTGCTAGTGTATGCTGCCGGACTATATCCTAAACCCGTTTGAAACTCTTTTTAAGAAACTTTGGCCCTTTTTTAGCTTTGTCTTCATTCTGTATGACTTTTGACTGATTTTTTTCATCCTGGTTTTCTTACTTTCGGTAGCCTTCACTAATAATATTGTGAGAATTTTCAGATTACATATTTTCTATTTATTTCTCTGAATTCTGTATGATATATGATCACCTTAGAGTTGGTGAGTGGCACAGATTTTCATACGCCCGTGCTGAAAATGAGCAAAGACCAGAATGTTATGATGAACAGTTTTTATATTTCTATTGTAGATTAACTGATTTTAGTGATATTTTTGTTTCTAAAAGTTTTAGGAATGTTTTCAAGTCTTTGATAAATTTGACAGTGTTTATAAAGCAGTCATTTTGAATACTGTGGAACAGACATTCTAACTCTGCATTGTCTAGAGGTCGAATGTTCTTTTAAAATGTGTGGTTTATAGTCACATTCCTTATTTAAAGCATTTTATTGGACTTTTGATTTTAATCGTATATAACACTTACTTTTGTAGACCTTTAATGAACTCTTTGATGCTCACAAAACAGAAGGTGATATCTTTGCTATAGTTTCCAAAGCTGAAGAATTTGATCAAATCAAGGTAAGATTACTTGAAGTTTGAATCAAATGCATACAACATCTATGCATTAATTTGTTTATTAAAGCTTATAATTAATTGTTATTCCTGATAAAAACATAAGCAGTAGGAAACTTTTACATTTGGAGTCTCAGCAATGTTTTCCCATGTATTGTTGATATCTACTATCCTAGATTATTATATCTTGTCATACCTTACACACATTCTTTGCTCTATACTCCAAATCAAGTAATTAAAATAGATGTTTTAGTAATGAAACTATTGAAGAATATAATATGTAAATTTTTATTTATTTGTGATATAAGATTCACTGAAGAAACTATAAAGTACATTTATGATTCAAACTTAGATATGAATATTTCTATACCTGTATATAATTTAATCTTATTAACAGCGAAAACTTTAATACTCTGAATCATAGTACTTCACAGCTTTAAGCTATGAATGTATTATGTCACATAAAAATATATGACTGTAATGAATGCATTTGAAGATAATTCAAGTTTGCCCTAATCCAGTTGGGCAGAGGTTTTACTCTGGTCAAATAAAAAATGAAATCTCATCAATTGAAGGATGGTAAGGTCAGAAGATTTAATTTTTGTGGCATATCAAATTTTTATATGTCAATGGCAACTTTAATATTGGTGATGAATAATAAAATATGGTTGTATCAGCCTCGAGATAGTTTCATATTGTATTTTATTAGCTACCTGTAGAAAAATTACTATTATTTAGCAATATAAAAGAAAAATGCTGAGCTATAGTAAATGGAAACTTTTAAAAACATGCAATGTGTTTACATAAGAATTTTTTCTGTAAAGGACCCCAAATATTCCTATAAAAACCTTGATTCTTCTAGGTCAGAGAAGAGGAAATAGAGGAGTTAGAGACTCTACTAAATAATTTTTGTGAACTCTCAGCTCCTGGAGGTGTAGAGAATAATTATGGAAAAATAAACATCTTACTTCAAACTTACATCAGCCGAGGAGAAATGGACAGTTTCTCTCTTATATCAGATTCTGCATATGTTGCACAGGTAAGAATCTTACTCCCTTCCTGTTTCCTCTTTCTTGTTTATCTTTAGGGACTAAGAAATTAATTCATGCTATACTGTGGATATATTGCTTTGTGGAATGTTACCAAGCTATCATTGTATCTTAGAACTGGTTCTGTTAATTTATAAGTCTTTTATGTAATTTATGCTTGTAGATTAGGGCTAGGGGTAAGATTTGGTGGTTGGTTTGACTTTTTTGATGTTGCTATATAGTTTTTAGTATTTTACAGTATCAATATCTAACTTTTTTCTACTTTAAATAATAAATTCTTTTTTTAACTTATAAGGGGCAATGATATAAGAATATTTCAAGCATGTGGTAAAGATTATGGGACCTTTTCAGTTTTCACCAAATATCAGAAATATTTTCAATGTACCCTTAAATAAGGCTTAGTAAATATATTTTATACCACATGTTCAGTATGTGAGGTCTCCGATCTAAAAAAAAAAAGTCTTTTCTCTCTACTGCTGATACTTAAGAATTGAGAATTGAATGAAAGTTATTATTTGCTAAACTACAGCTCATTCAGTTTATAAATTTTTAAAAATACCATTGTATAATATGTTCAAGTGTTCATGCTTTCATATTAAAGCATTCACATGGAGGAAGGTAGGTTATGTTTTGCCCTATTTATCTTCCAAATGAAAAGTTTCCCTTCTAGACATACTTTATAAAAATATGTCTTTTTTATCAATCAAGACTTTAAATTACTGTTCATTGAGTAATGCCTTTTAAATTAAGTAGAAATTGAAGTTTAATGTTATTTGAATTATGGAAACAATTCTGCTAGTAACTTTGTAATTTTGTTTAAAGATTTAATGTAGAAAAAGTATGTTTGGGCTGGGCTCAGTGGCACATGCCTGCAATCCCATCACTTTGGTAGGACAAAGTGGGAGGGTTGACTGAAACCAGGAGTTTAAGACCAGCCTAGATGACATAGCAAGACCTTGTCACTACAAGAAAATCAAAAAGTTAGCTGGGTTAGTGATGCGTACCTATAATTTCAACTACTCAAGAGGCTGAGGTGAGTGAATCACTTGAGCCCTGGAGTTCAAGGCTGCAGTGAGCTATGAACATGCCACTGCACTCCAACCTGAGTGACAGAGCAAGATCCTGACTCAAAAAAGAAAGAAAGAAAGAAAAGTATGTTTGTGTCAAATAAATCATTATTAAGACCCATGAATACTCCAGAGCGCTTGAAATAGCTGTAAACATGAAATATTTACAAACACGAACCAAGATTTATTCGTAAACAGTTTGAATGGAGTATTTTAACCAATATAACCAAGAAACCAGGTGATGATTTCATAAGTCATGTAAAGTTAATACAGATGTAGTGTAAACCATATGTATTCTTTAAGCCCTATAGCTTCTATAGGAATCGCTGTTTTTAACGTCTTTTGTTTAATGTTTTTCTGAAAAGTGATGTAATATTTTCATTTTATATTTTATAATTATTTTGTATTGAGATAAGTAATAGATAAAACTTTACTAGTTCTATATGAATAATCTGGCCCCATTTTTGCTTGATTCAGGATTATGAAGTTATTATCAGAGACTAACATAAGAATTGCTTTACAGTGTAAAATTTATGTTTTCTTTATGATTGATGTCCAGGAAGTCAAGCTTACATTAATGATATTTCAGAGCATCCCTGGTTTTTGTTGAATAGCTATTATGGATTTATCATCCTTGAATGCATTAGATAAATTGTATTAGTTTATTATATTTTAAGTTTATGCCATCAGTAATTGACCAGTACTCACTCAACTGTGTAAAATGGTATTTTCTTCTGTATTTCTTTCTTTCTTTTTTTTTTTTTTTGTGAGTTGGAGTCTCACTCTGTCGCCCAGAATGGAGTGCAGTGGCCGCTCCCAGCCACCACAGCCTCGACCTGCTGGGCTCCGGTGATCCTTCCGCCTCAGCCTTCCGAGTAGCCGGAATTACAGGCATGTGCTACCATGCCCGGCTGATTTTTTGATTTATTGTAGAGATGAGGTCTCCCTGCCCAGGG
>NW_007258188.1:0-57216 GCF_000164805.1 Carlito syrichta | reverse complement strand
GCCCAGGTGGGTCTTGAACCCACGGACTCAGGCAATCCACTCACCTCAGCTTCCCAAAGGCGCGGGATTACAGGCTGAGCCACCGAGCCTGGCTTCTTCTGTATTTCTTAACTTTCTTTTCTAAACTCCTAAGGTTACCACATAGCTGAAATATCTTAGGATTTTATTTAAAAGCCTATGTTTGCCTTCTCTAAACAGCACAAGTTATAAATTTTAGGTCATTATTCCCACCCAATTTATATCATTCCAGATAAAATGTCCTTTTTGTATCTCCTTTTATGAGATTTCTCCTAATTTTTTAGCTTTTAAGGGACAATGGTAGGGTTCTAAAATATTAAAATAACATGCATTTAAAGACAGTTGGAAAAATTAGCCTGATAGTTTTTTTGTAAGAACAAATGAGAATGAGGTAGGAAAGCTTATTTGATAGATATAATAAAATTTAATTTTATTTATTATTCTCTAGTTCTTAATAATGGGTATAAGATCTGTCAGCAGACTCCTAACTACTATTTTATTCTTTGGTTTCTTTTACTAAAACAAAACAGCCAAATTTGTCAAAAGATAAATATATACTTTACATAAAATATAAAACCAAAGCCCTTAACTTTTCTGGTCATTTTTGACCACATAATTTTTTTTTTTTTTTTTTTTTTTTTTTGAGTTGGAGCCTCACTCTGTCACCCAGATTGGAGTGCAGCGGCCGCTCCCGGCCACCGCAGCCTCGACCTGCTGGGCTCCAATGATCCTTCCACCTCAGCCTTCCAAGTAGCCGGAATTACAGGCATGCGCTACCACGCCCGGCTGATTTTTTTGATTTACTGTAGATATGAGGTCTTGCTGCCCAGGTGGGTCTCGAACCTGTGGGCTCAAATCTCTATTGTTAAATTAATTTTAGGATTTTGACTAGATTTAGCATTCTTTATTTTCAAATAACAGATGTCATTAGGTATTGGAAGTTATCTCTAAGTTCATGATTTTAAAGACAGTCTTCAATAAAACAATCTGCAAAGTTAATGATAGAGAGAAGGAAGCGAAACAGATGGTAACTAGCTGCAGAAATGTGAAGAAAGGCTTTATTCATTGTAACTTTTCATATGTGTTTTAATGAAGTCATCATTGAGTTTAGAGTCTCAGCATTAAATTTGGAATCATTTAGACCTGGCTTTGGATGGATGCTCTGATACCAATTAGCTATGTGATGTTGATCAAATTTTTAACCTCTCCAAGCCCTACTGTCTTTTTATATAAAATCATGATACCAATACCAACTAAATGCAGTTGTGGTAAAGATTAAATGAGATAATATATGTGAAGCAAGTTTATTGCTTAGTTTACTGGGAGCCATTAATATGGCCATTGAATATGAGTAGCTGCAGTCATCAATATTTCCTTTTTAACATTTCTCTCACTAATTTTTTCCCCTGGCTAGACCCTAAAATCTTCCTTAATTCTTCTCTAAATATCATTGTAAATTTCATCATTCCACTGTATACTAAGGGGCATATTCACTCATCTCTTATATTCTGGATGTCTCAACAGCCTCCTAAACACTTTACATGCCTTTGTCTCTTCCTCCTTCATTCCTGTTTGGAGGCTGGAGCTTTCTAAGAACATGAAAATTATTCTACTTTCTGATAGTTAAGCAAGTAACATCCACAATTAAAGGTTGTGATTATTCTTATATAGAATAATGAGTGTTATATGAGGAAAGATATTGCCCCACAATTTAAGGATGAAACTTGACTTGCACTTATTTTGAGTCTGAGTTTGGATAATAAATGTATTGATATATTTAAAAGCACACTGGGTATAACCACCAATCTCCTCCTATTATTCTTCAGAATGCAGCTAGAATTGTCCGTGCTCTTTTTGAAATTGCTCTGAGGAAGCGTTGGCCTGCCATGACCTACAGACTCCTGAATCTCAGTAAAGTCATTGACAAGAGGCTTTGGGGTTGGGCTAGCCCTTTGAGACAGTTTTCAGTCTTACCACCACACATTCTAGCAAGATTAGAAGAAAAAAACCTTACTGTGGATAAGCTGAAAGACATGAGGAAAGATGAAATAGGTAAGAAAGAAGCAAAAATGTTTGCATTGTTTTGTGCAAATAAATGTTTTATTAGATGTAACAGAAAAATATTGTGAATTTTCACATTAGGCAAGACAAATTTTTACCATATTTATAAATCTCTCATTGCCTAAACTCAAGCAAAAATCCTTCCAAATGTTATGAAATTACTTGACAGAATTAGCAATTAAAATGTAGTTTGTGTTTTCTAACCCTTAAGTTTTACATATAGAACCTTAGCTATAAATGATAAGAATTATTTAGTGACAATGTACTTTTTAATATTTAATTAATTTCAAAGTCATTTGTTATGTGTATCAATAGTATTACAGCAAACAATTATGTGAACATTAAGCCTGACACTTTTCCAGAGTTTCTAGATGAGGCTCATCACACACATACACATCTTTAATTCCAGTTGTTTTCAATATGTACACAGCATTTGATGTTCTGCTTTTCTTACATGATATCACAAAGTAATTCCTGGGTACATTTTCATGTATCTTAACATTTTACTGGCCAAACAATACATTGAATAGAACATATTTTATTTTATATTAAAGTTGTAGGGTATAAGTCAGGATTGCATACATAAGCGGTTTAGGTACAGGTGAAATTTTGGACCTCCTATTGGACCTCACTTCACCTGGATAAGGACAGCTTACTGATGTTATGTGCCCTACCCCCCCCCCAGCAGTGTCCTACTACCCACCTACCCTCCAAGAGTGTCCAATCCCTTTTTTGTAGTACTATGATAGGTGTTCAGGGTCCACTTATGAGTGAGAGCATGTGGTGCTCAATTATTTGTTTCTGTGATAGATTACTGAGTATGATAGACTCCACATCCATCCAAGTTGCTGCAAAGTCCATATTTTTATCCTTCTTTATGGCTGAATAATATTCCACTGTGTATATGTAGCACTTTTTTTTTTATCCAGTCCAGTTTCAATGGGCAGCACAATTGGTTCCGTGTTTTTGCTATTGTGAATACTGCAGCAATAAGCATGTATGTGCAGGTATCTTTTTTGTAGAGGCAATATTTTAATTCTGAATAGGACAAACATTACACATGGTGGGAGTCAGGCTGAAGAGAAATAAAAGGGAAGATTGCTGCTGGCAAGAGGTACCAAGATGTGAAGAAGGACTGAGATGGCTATTATACTTGTAAGGAAGAAGAATACTTATAAGAGAAAATGGAAGAAGGGAAGTATTAGAAATTAGGATTATTATCAAGTTGAAAATTTTTTTAAAAAATAAGAAAGATCAACTTCAGTTCAAACTTGAGTAAGCATAAAACATTTTGCTTTATTAATAAGTGTACTTTTAAATATATGTATTTAAAAATGCAAAATATACAAAAAATCTTGATGCTATAAATCTATTTTCTTAATTGCTAGAACTAGAGTAGAAAAATGTTTATAGGTAGTAACATTTGTTTGTGACATCCCCCAACAGCACTTCCATAGATATCTGTAATCCAAAATCTGATTATTCATTAAAATATGCATAAGTGGTTAATTTTGTGCTAGATTGACCATATTTTATATTTTATCTTCTCTTCTGTTTTCTGGAAATGGGTATGGATGGGTGAGTTGCATTTGATTGCTGAAACATTTTTCATGATGGTTATGGAGTTCTGAAATAGACCCTGAATAAATTAATGGCACTTTTCACAAAATACTAAATATTTCTATACTGTATCATAAACTAACTCCAAGAGAAGTTGGTCTGTTTATAGTAGTTTAAACACTATCAAGTCTCAGTAATTTTAAGAACCCTATTATTAGCTTTAAAAAAAACCCTTGATACTGGTTTTCAAAGCTATGAATTGCTAATTCAAGTTAACTATTACAAAATATTCAAACATTCCAGGTCAAGAATGTCAGCTATTCTGCATAGCAAATCATAAAACAAGCAATAAAATCACCTTCTCTGAAATCCCATTTACAAGTCAGATTATATTGCTTTTTCTATCTGGACACATACATTTCTTCTATGTGATATTTTCCTTGCAGGTCACATTTTGCATCATGTGAATATTGGACTGAAGGTCAAACAATGTGTTCATCAGATTCCTTCTGTTACAATGGAAGCATCCATTCAGCCCATCACACGGACTGTCCTCCGAGTGACACTCAGCATCTCTCCTGATTTCACTTGGAGTGATCAGGTAAAAATAGAACATGTCTATATCTTTGTTAAACAAAATGTCTGTATTACAGGTTCAACTACACCTCCTTACATCTTTCCCTAAGGCATATAGAAGTCCTCTAAAAAGAGTATATATTGAAGATTTATTTAAAACATTATAGTAATATTTACTCTCATCCTCAAGAAAAACATGTGGCATATTGATATGTCAACCAATGAGATTCCTTCAGAACATCTAAGGAAACCTAAATTGTCAACAGTGAACAATAGTTAAGTGGATTTAACTCCATAGGGACTTGCCATATTAGTTCTGTCTTCTTTCATTTTCTCTGTTATCTTCATTTTTGCCATGATCCCTACTTTGTCATTTTAGCCTATCAAAAATTTAAGATTTTCTTTGCTACAAGACCACTTAAAAATTTGTTTTTCTTAAACTTTACACTTGTAAAAAAGTATTCTGTATGTTCCTCCTGATCACCTGTTTCGTTCCTGCTGAGACTACTTCTTCAAGGTATCCAAAGACTGATGGGTTGCCATAATAAATACATTTTTCTTTCTTTTTTTTTTTAACTTCTCTGAACATCTAGTACTTTACATAGTCTTTGTTCAAAATGTCCTTCTTTGGTTCCTGTCACATTTCTATTTTTTATTCCTTCTTTTTCTTTTCCTCCTTTGATTCCATACATATAGACATATATGGTATCTAGACTCTGATGATATCCACTTTGAGCACCTCTTGTAATTTCAGAAGTCAAACATGACTTGTATTCTTTTGTTATCAGTATATATTGAATATTACAATTTTAATAGAATTTTTTTCCTTTCTTAAAATACATATATATTTATTGGCACCTTCTGTATATTGGATCCATATATATATATATATATATGCTTGGGTCCTTCTGATCTTCTTTTTATTCAGTCAACATTTTTTTTTTTTTGAGTTGGAGTCTCATGGTGCTATTTTTCTTCTAGGTACATGGAACAGTGGGGGAACCCTGGTGGATTTGGGTAGAAGATCCTACAAATGATCATATTTATCATTCAGAGTATTTTATAGCTCTGAAAAAACAGGTAAGTATATATGTGTGGATATATCCTTATTATATCATACAAAGAAAATATATACTAACAATGTCTGTTTTTACCTTATTTCTCTATAATTTCATAGTATCATAAAAGCATTTTTATGTTTGTTTGATTTTAAAAGAACACAGTGATTAAATCTTAAAGTATTGATATAATAATGTAATCATAGTTTAAGAGATTCAAATACTAGTCATGCCTCAAATTAGTGATGTTTTGGTCAACAACGAACTGCAGATGCAACAATGGTCCCATAAGATTATAATTTTGTACATTTACTGTTCGTTTTCTATGTTTAAATATGTTTAGATATACAAATACTTACCATTGTGTCATAGTTGCCTAAAATATTCAGCATAGTAACATGCTGTACAAGTGTGTAGTTTAGGAGCAATAGGCTACACTACAGGTGTAGGTGTGTAGGAGCCTATGCCATCTAGGTTTGTGAATATACTGTATGATATTCACATGGCAAAATCCTAGAACATACCCTTATTATATATCCTTAAGCAATGTGTGACATGGTTTAAGGCATGGGTTCCAGAGATGTGTAATACATATTTATATTTTTATAAAATAGATGGAATAAATAATTTTAGGTGCCACATGCACAAAATACTGAAGAGTGCTGAACCACATGAAAAAAAAATTCCTTCTGAAATTCTTTGTAAATCACAAGAGAAAGATTCAGCGTGAAGGTATTTCTTTAACCAGTGCCTTATTTGTAATTTCTCCTTTTACCAAAGAGAAAGCAAGCTTCAGTCTAAGAGCCTTGGGTATGTGGCAATAGAATTTTATAGCAATGTTTTATACTCATTGCATTTGTCTTCATGATTACCTTCTATATATGCCACATGACTCTGGCAACCCACTTCACATACTGAGAGAACTTAAATATGTAAATATATATGGTAATTGGATATAGTAAAAATAATGAAGTTGAGTAATTAAATGAATGATGTTTGGGAAATTCTGATAGTCAAATTGGGAACTTGTTAATGCATGCTGATATGCATGTGTAAATGATATAGATTGAGTATAAAATTTATATCAGTTATCTTCAGAAGGGAACCCCCCACGAGTTTCTGAAGAGCTGAATATTTCAGCCATTTTGAAATTCGAGATACTTTATTTTTAGTATATCTTGTAGATACCATTATTTTTAATATAGACTAATAAGACCTTTGTGCTATTAGAATATCCATATTTATTTTAAACTTTATTTCACATTAGGTCATTAGTAAAGAAGCTCAACTCCTGGTATTTACAATTCCTATTTTTGAGCCTTTGCCTTCCCAATACTACATCCGAGCAGTGTCTGATAGATGGTTAGGTGCTGAGGCTGTATGTATTATCAACTTTCAACATCTGATTCTACCAGAGAGACATCCTCCCCATACAGGTAACAGTTGAATGCTAATTTGAATCATTGATTTCCCCAAATTGTTGTTTTAATTAATGTTGAAAAGTGTCTTTGCCTTAAAGGTTTTTTTTAATCTGAATTAAAATTCAACTTATTTGTCAATATAATTTGAAAAAGAGACTTCAGAATCCAATTTATGTATATGTACATTTTGGAGCCCTTAATGATAGGCCTTACTTTGTTTATTTGAACCTCAAAACCATTCAACTAATCCTAGTTCAATTCTAATAGTTCTAACAAACAAGAGACTTGCAATTTCTGTATTACTGTGCCTTCATCTCTGTTTGTACTTATAATCATTATAATTTATCCACATCTCCCTTTTCATTGCAAGTGTCATTTATCATTCATCTGTGTTCTCTGTGAAACTTTGGAGATTTTTTTTTCTCCTTGCATGTATTTCAATTTACTTAAACTTATTTATAGTATATTAATTAACATTCTATTCAGTTGTGTGTTTTTCCCCCATCAATTGTGCTTCTGCACCAAAAAATCGCTAATATTAAAAAGTCATATTAGTGTATCACTGCAGAATGGAGTAATATACCAAAGTGAGTTTGTGCCCTGTAAACAACACATACCCTTTACATTAGTTTCATTCACCCCCATTAAAAAGGGGTATGTGGTAATCTTCAACTTCATATAACCATGTCATACCTTACAAAAATTCATTTTAGATCTTCCAATATCATTTTATTTTGACTTGTTTTGGAAGAAACTTTTCATGAACAAATGTTTATAGTGATACTTTTAAGGGTCCCATGAAATATTATATTTCAGAAATATTCTGAAACTAACCTAGTAATTAATTAGTGTATTGCATTTATTTCTTCTCCTTGGAATTAATAATTGATGAGTATTGATTTCTGGAGGCCCTTAATTTACTTTGCAGAAAAATAAAAGTCAGTTTTTTTCAGAGAACTTCAAAGCTCAGAATAAAAATACACTGACTACTTTTAATGAACACCTTATTTGGCAGTCCTCTGGGAAGTGAAAAGAGGCTTAATGTGACTTTAAACTTTGTCATTTTTGTCAAATGTATACCTTGTTCATTATCTTAGCTTATCTTAAAGAGATACTTTATACTACAGCTTAATTCCACTTTTATATCTTGGCAGAGCATAACTAAAAGGCTTGTCAATGCAGAAAAATAATGAGATTGTAGTATCTAGTGATCTACTCATTAAAGAGGATCTTTCATGTACCATAATACTGTAAGAAAAGGATTGGCAGTAGCAGGACACTGCGAGGGGAGAGAGGGGGCCACATAACATCAATAAGGGTACCTGATCTCAAGCCAGGCAAAGTGGGGACCAAAGGAAGGGCAAGGCCCAAACTTTACCTGTATGATGACCACTTTTATACCTAATCCTGAATTGTACCCCACATCTTTAAAATTAAGCATAAAAATAAAGAGAATCTTTCCAGTCTTCTTTTGTAAAATGTGCTTGTATGTGATATTTAGAGTCCGATAATAAAATGTATAAAAACGTTTGGTACTTTAATTTAAAATACATGCTTCAAACATCACTATGAGAGTTCTTTGACTTCACTTGATTTTAACATTCATTAGCATTATATTTTGATGTTCATTTAATCATATCTCTGCCAGATAACCAGGCACATACCATTCTATTTATATAATTAACTGATTTCTGTCTACATGTTCAAAAGCAGTAAATGTACCACCATGACATCTCAGTTGATATTACAAATGTACAAAGTAACCTCAATGATTCCAGGGCCTATTTTGTCTCAAAGTACATATACAGGTATACCATTGACCCCAAATCAGCCAAAAAAGATCATCTTTCATGGATGTAAAGTGTCTTAATTTAACACTATCAGTAAACATGCAGTCTTTAAGAATATGTCTAATCTTTGATTAGCACAGCAAGCCTTAACTTGCAATGTCTCTTCTCTCTTCTTGATTTTCAGTGCTTCAGAAAATTTAAGAGATTGTAATGTAGCTTAGAAAGCATACAGTTAGCTCTCAGTTATTAATGTAATAGAGTAGAGCAGTGATGCAGTGATAATTTTTAAAATTAGCATTTTTGCTCTTAAGTACCATTTTTAGTATGACAATTTGCCACACCTTCCATTTGGAAACAGTACTATGAAGATCTAACTCAGTGTAAAGACTACTGTGTACCATTACTGTTTGGGGGGGTTTTTTCTTCTCATTCAAACTTCAAATGAGTAGAGTTGAGAATACAACTGCCTTCTGGTTTTCTAACTGATACCTTCCTAGATTATGAGAAAATACAAAGTCTGTCAGTCACTCAAGCGTACTATAACTATTTCCCTAAATCATTTCAATTTTCTTATTTTCTGGGCCTCTGGTTCACATAATGAGAAACAGTGCAGTCTAGGTTCTTTCTGGGTTTTCTCAGAGCAGTTCTTGTTAGCTCAGTCATGTTCTTCTTTAAAACTCCCACCCAAGTTTCTTCCTGGAATTATCCTAAATTCATTTCAGTTTCCATTGACTGTAGCAACTGTTCACTCAACAGCTCTGGCTTGATCAGAGCAAAATTTGTTGTTGGGGTCAATTTTGTTCTCATTCTTTAACATGCATACTTTTATACACTTGCTATTTAAGTTACTTTTTCTGGTAAGAAGAAAAAGATACAGCATTATAGTTGGCTTATAGGTAATTCCACCAAAAGAGTATCTAGTATGGCAATATTATAAATATGGTGACAGGGCTAAAAAAAAAGATCTGTAACTGATATATAAGAATTTATGTTAAGCTTTCTTTCCCTTTAAAGAATTAAGGATTGTTATAATCTATTCTATAACCTGCAGTATTCAGTATTGTGCATGTTTTTCAGTTATTATATAGCAGTACTTGTTGGATCTTTTCAGAATTACTGGATCTTCAGCCTTTACCAATCACAGCTTTGGGATGTAAAGCATATGAAGCCCTGTATAACTTCAGCCACTTTAACCCTGTGCAGACACAAATCTTTCATACACTGTATCACACAGACTGTAATGTCCTACTTGGAGCACCCACTGGATCAGGAAAGACTGTTGCAGCTGAACTGGCCATTTTCAGAGTCTTCAACAAGTACCCCACTTCAAAGGTCTGTTGATAGAATCATATGCTTACCTTCAATTGGAAAAGGCATTTCTAAACTAGACAGTTCTAAATATACTGGCAGGACCCAATGAGTAGATTTATCATTCTGTCAGTGAATTTCCCGGGGTTGGGGTGCAGATCAGTACGGGCATACCTTGGAGATTGTGGATTTGGTTCCAGACCACTGCAATATAGCAAGTGTTGCAGTAAAGCAAACTCTGCAAAATTTCTGGTTTCCCAGCACATATATAGGTTAAGTGTACACTACACGGGATTCTACGGAGTGCACAATAACATTATGTCTAAAAAACAGTGTGTACATACCTTAATTTTAAAATATTTTATTGTAAAAAAAAAGTGGTAATGATCATCTAAGCCTCTAGTGAGTCATAATATTTTTGCTGTTGGAGGATCTTGCCTCGATGTTGGTGGTTGCTGACTGATCAGAGTGGTGGATGAGGTGGCTGTGGCAATTTCTTAAAATAAGAAGGGCTCAAAGAATTTTGTCGCGGTGATTGACTCTTCCTTTCACAAAGGTTCCTCTGTAGCATGTCATACTGTTTGTCAGCACTTTATCCACAGTAGAATGTCTTTCAGAATTAGTCAATCCCCTCAAGCCCTGATGCTGCTTTATCAACTAAGTTCATGTAATATTCTAAATCCTTTGGATTCATTTCAACAGTGTTCACAGCATCTTCACCATGAGTAGATTCTTTCTCAGTAAGCCACTTTCTTTGCTCATTCATAAGAAGCAACTCCTCAACCATTAAAGTATTATCATAAGATTACAGCAATTTGGTTTCATCTATAGCTGCTTTTAACTTTAGTTCTCTTGCTAGTTCTCTCATCTGTGGTGACTTCCACAACTGAAGTCTTAAGCCCCTCAAAGTCATCTGTGAGGGTTGAAGTCAACTTCTTCCAAATTCCCCTTAATGTTAATATATTTACCTCCTCTTATGAATCACAAATGTTCTTAATGGCATGTAGAAAGGTGAATTCTTTGCAGAAGGTTTGCAGTTTACTTTGCCCAAATCCACAAAAGAAATCACTCTCAGTGGCAATTATAGCTTATGAAATGTATTTCTTAAATAATAAAATATGAAAGCCAGAATTCCTCCTTGATCCTTGGGCTGCTGAGTGGATATCTTGTTAGGAGGCATGAAAACAGCATTACTCTATTTTAAATGTCTCCATCAGAGCTCTTGGATGACTGGGTGCATTGTCAATGAACAGTAATATTTTGAAAAGAATCTTTTTTGTTCCGAGTATAGGTCTCAACAGTAAACTTAAAATATTTAGGAAACCTTGCTGTCAACAGATGTGCCATCATCAAGGCAAAGTGGATTTAGCATAATTCTTAAGAGTTCTAGGAATCTCAGAATCGTAAATGAGTATTGGCTTCAACTTCAAGTTACTAGCTGCATTAGCCTCTAACAAGAGAATCAGCCTGTCCTTTGAAGCTAAGCACTGAAGCCTTCTCTCTAGCTATCACAGACCTAGATGGCATCTTCTTCCAATATAAGGCTATTTCATCGACACTGAAAATCTGTTGTTTAGTGTAGCCACCGTCATTAATTATTTTGGCTAGATTTTCTAGATAACTTGTTGCAGCTTCAACATTGGCAATTGCTGGTTCACTTTGCAATTTTATGTTATGAGGATGGCTTCTTTTCTTAAACCTCGTGATTTAACCCCTACTAGCTTCCAACTTGTATTCTGCAGCTTCCTCACCTCTCTCAGCCTTCATATACCTGAAGAGAGTTAGGCCTTGCTCTGGGTTAGACTTTGGCTTACAGGAATGTTTTGGGTCATTTGATCTTCTCTCCAGACCATTCAAATTTTCTCTGTATCAGCAATAAGACTGTTTTGCTTTCTTATCATTTGTGTGTTCACTGGAGCATTACTTTTAATTCCTTCAAGAACTTTTCCTTTGTATTTACAACTTGGCTACCTCTGTGGTGTAAAAAGCCTGCCTTCTTTACTAAGCTAAATCATTTCTAGCTTTTGATTTAAAATGAGAGACAAGAAACTTTTCCTTTCACTTGACCACTTAGGGACCATTGTAGGATTATTAATTGGCCCAATTTCAATGTTGTTGTATCTTAGAGAACAGAGAGACCTGATAAAAGAGAGAGATGGGAGAATGGCTGTTTAATGGAGCATTCAGAACATGTACAGCATTTAACAATTAAGTGTGCCATCTTATATGGGCGTGGTTTGTGGCACCCCAAAATAATTACAGTAGTAACATCAAAGATCACACTGATCACAGATCACCATAATGGATATAATAATGAAAAAGTTTGAAATATTGTGAGAATTACCCAAACGTGACACAGGGACACGGAGGGAGCATGCTGTTGGAAAAATGGCACTGATAAACTTGCTTGATGCAGCCTTGTCACAAGCCTTAATTTGTAAAAAATGCATTATCGGCGAAGTACATTAAAATGAGGTATGCCTATATTAAAATAATTTGTTGCAAGAAAATTTACCTTAAACTTTAGTCATCTTGTTGAATTCCTTATATACATAGTAATACTCATGTCCTTTCCTTATTTCTTAGATTTCTGAAATTCCTAGATAATTTCATAAGATGTCTAGTTCATAGTCAAAGTTGTAAGATTTATAATAACTCATAATCAGATATTTTGGATATGAAAGAAATGCTGGTACTTTAACAAACACAGTTTATATGAAACATCGAGGTAGCTTTTATTCCACTTTTCTACAAATGGACATGATACTGTTAATTGATGTTAAGTAACTGTGCAAGTATTATAAATATTGATTTAAAGCTTTCTTAATATAATGGTTTTACTTTTTTTAATTTCTCTAATCTTTACTTTTAATGAAAATTGTGTATATTTGAGGTGTACTATATGGTGTTCTGATATATGTATACTTTGTCTTGTGATTACTACACTCAAGCTACTTAACATTCATCACTTCACATAGTTACCTTTTCTTGTGCTGAGAACATTGAAGACCTGTTCTCTTAGCAAATTTCAGTACAATGCAGTAGTATTGACCATAACCACCATGTTGTGCATTAGGTCTCTAGAACTTGTTCTTTCTTCATAAACGAAAATTTGAACCCTTTGACCAAAATCTCATTCCCCTTTCCCGACCCCTCATAACCAGTATTCTCTTCTTAGCATCTATGAATTTGACTTTTTTACATCCCACGTATAAGTGAAATTGTGCGATATTTTTCTCTTTGTATTCAGCTATTTTGCTTAGCACAGTGTCCTTCGGTTTCATCTCTAATGTTGTAAGTGGAAATACATTCTTTTTTAAAGCTGAGTAATAGTCCATTGTAGTCCACAATTTATTTATTCGTTTTGAGACACTTAGATTGTTTCCATATCTTGGCTATTCTGAGTAATGCTACAGTGAACATGGGAGTGTATCTTCAAAATACTTAGGTTATTTCTTTTGCATATATATGCAGAAGTGGGATTAATGGGTAATTTTATGTTTAATTTTTTTAGGAACTCCATAAAGCTTTCTTAATATAATGGTTTTATTTTTCAAAGTTTCTCCAATCTTTACTTTTAATGAAAATTGTATATATTTGAGGTGTACTGTATGGCGTTTTTATATACGTATACTTTGTCTTGTGATTACTACACTCAAGCTACTTAACATCCATCACTTCACATAGTTACCTTTTCTTGTGATGAGAACACTTAAGATCTATTCTCTTAGCAAATTTTTCCATAATGGCTATACCATTTACTTTCCTAAAAACAATGTGCAACAGTTTCCTTTACTCACCAATATTTGTTATTTTTCATCTTTTTTTTTTTAGGGAGATGGGGGTCTCACTATGTTGCCCTGGCTAGCCTCAAACTCCTGGGCTCAAGCAATACTCCTTCCTCAGCCTCCAAGTGGCATGGGCTACAGATGCATGCCATATACCAGCATCTATCTTTTGTCTTTTTGATAATGGCCGTTTTAACAAGTGTAAGGTGGTATCACGTTGTGATTTTGATTTGCATTTCCCTGATGATTAGTGATGTTGAGCACCTTTCCATACATCTTTTGTCCATTTGTATGTTTTTTAGAAAAGAATATCAATTTGATTATTTGCTCATATTTAATTGAGTTATTTGAGTTTATCTTCTGTTGAGTTGTACAAGTTCCTTATATATTTTAGACTTTAACCTCCTGTGAGTTACAGTAGTCCTCCTTATCACAGTGGATGCCTGAAACCATGGATCGTGTCAAACATGATTGGGGTGAGAAAAGAGGGAAACAGGGAGATATTTTTAAAGGATACAAAATTACAACTAGATAGAAGGAATAAATTCTAGTGTTCTGTACCCCCGTAGGATGACTATAGTTAACAATAGTCTTTGATGTACAGAAGCTTTTTAGTTTTTTGTACCCCACTTGTTTATGTTTGCCTTTGTTGACTATGCTTTTTGTTTCAAATTCCAAAAGTCATGGCCAAGACCAATGTCAGGGAGCTTTTTTCCAATTTTTTCCCTTCAGAATTTATGATTTCAGATTTTACATTTAACTCATCAATCTATTTTGAGTTAATGTTTGCATGTGTTTTAAGTCAGTAGTCCAGTTTTGTTCTTTTGCTTGTGGATATCCAGCTTGCCCAACACCACTTATTGAAGACACTATCTTTTCCTCATTGTATGTATTCTTGCTGTCTTTGTCAAAGATTAGTTGACCTTATATGTGTAAGTTGATTTCTCGGCTCTCTATTCTGTTCCATTGGTCTATACACCTTTCTTTATGCAAGTACTGTATAGCCTACTGTTTTGATCGCTATAACTTTGTAAAATAATTTGAAACCTGGAAATAGGATACCTCTAATTTTGGTTTTTTTCTCAAGACTGCTTTGGCTACTTAAGGTATTGGTGGTTTCTTGTGAATTTTAAGATTGTTTTTTCTATTCTCTGAAAAATGCCATTGCAGTTTTGATAATGAATGCATTTAAACTGTAGGTTTCTTTGGTTAGTGTGGACATTTCAACAATATTAATTATTCCAGTCTATGAACATGGGATAGCTTTTCATTTGTGTCTTCTTCTCTTTCTCTTATCAATGGTTTATAGTTTTCAGGATACATATTTTTTACCTCCTTGGTTAAATTCATTTCTCAATATTTTATTCGTTTTTATTTTATTCTAAATGGGACTTTCTTGATTTTTAATAGGTTGTTGTTCCATAGAAATTCTATGAGTTTTTACATGTTGACTTTGTATTCTGCAACTATACTGAATTTGTTTATTTAATTCTAACAGTTTTTTTCATGTAATGTTTATAGTTTTCTTATTTTTAACTGTGTGAACACATCACATTAGAGGTTTTGTGATTGGAATTATGGGTTATTTTCCTCATCATTTATTATTTCAAAAATGTTTTAACATTTTAAATTTATTTCCATCTGATAGCTTTTCTTCCTTAACTGTTTTTCCCTACTTTTCAATTTCTCTATTATGTAGTTATTGATCCCTAAAGAGACATGTTAATACAACAATAGAGCTCCTCTCTCTCTTTGAAACATTTTATAAAAGTATTTTTTTAGTGAATAATCTTTATATAGGTTTGGATTAATAAAGACCATTTTTAAAATTTTTTACACATAAAATGTATGACAGGCATTATTTACCAAATCTGCATTGAAATTTAGACAACTAGTTTATATCTCTTCAAAACTTCAACTTTAGTACTTTTTTAAAAAAGAATTTCACATAACTCAGATAAATTCTGATCATAATACTAGGAAAAGCATTATTTTCATCATAACTCTAATTTTCTCTATGTAATGTGTTACCTCATAATGTTTGTATTTGTCCTCATCATGTTAAAATATAATTTTACAATAAAATGCTTAAGGAAAATACCTCTGATGCTTTCTAAAAAATATTTTAAGTTTATCTATGTTAGCATTTTTTACAATAGAATGTTTGCAATGTGTTTACCTTTCTGTCTTATTTTGGATAAATGTAGTTTAAGTGAAAAGACTTTTCTCCATTAATTTAAAAAATCAAGTATTCAGTATTTAAGGATATATTTTAAAGCCACACTGTAATATTTTGACAGTTATTTTGGAGTTTACTTTTATTTTTGAATGCTCTTATTATTTTTATAAGAGTTTTTTGTTCATATTTTTCCCTTTTTTAGGCAGTATATATTGCACCCCTGAAAGCCCTAGTACGTGAAAGAATGGATGATTGGAAAGTTAGAATAGAAGAAAAACTTGGTAAAAAGTAAGTTCTTACTTTTATTTAAAAGTTATGCTTTGAATAGTCTAAAAGGACCAGAAAATGAAAGAGTCTCATAAAACTATTGAATGGTTTTAACAATGATTTTCAGTCTTTCATTTAAAGATATATAACTACTACTGAAATGGTACCAATATTCTCCTTGTTTCAAGATTGAAAAATGAAATCCCCAAATTACTTAATGTGCATACTTGGCAAGATGACTTCTTTCAAAATATTTTAATTCTAAAACAAAACAAAAATAAATTCTATCTCTTTTTCATATTTCTTGTTTTATTTGGAGTAACTGCTAGAAACTGTTTAGAAGGCATTTTGCATGTAGCTTATTTTTAAAAACAGAATTTTTTTTACTGAATATGAGTTTTTATTAATAATTTAATATAGTACAAGATTATTCATTGTGATATTGTTTTTAATAGCAAAATGTTAAAGAGAACCTGAATATCTGTTAGAGCTTCACTAAGTAAATTATAGTACATTAGCACAATGCAAAAAATATTGTATCACTCTGTTTAAAAGTTGAGCTCATTTTATACTGAAGGAGTGATCTTCAGAGATATTTTCTAGGAAGTAATTTAACTAAAGTATTCTATCTTTTGTTTCTTTAAAATGATAATGAATGTGAATACGTAGTTACTTTGGAATGAGAACTAGGTGACTATAGAACATGGGTGTTATGGAGACTTTCACTACATATTCTTTGAATTATATTAATATATTCAGAATAATACATGAAATGTCAAATTCTGAAAAATAAATGAGTCCTTTGAGAACATTATGCTTGCAGGAGCCAATCTTACTTTTTCTTCTGTTTTTCAAGTCTTAACACAGATGTAAAAATTATTTAGTAATTACCTACAATTGGGAGTTAGCCCCCAGGTTTTCCTACATATTATTACCTAACTCTTCTAGACTCAAATAAGTTTTTTTTTCCTCTCTTTCTCACTATAAAACCAAGATCTCCTCAGAATGAGGTGGCACATAATTGCCCTGTTTTATTTTGTTTACAACCTAGTATGTTTGAATTTGCCTATAGAATCTATAGAAAATTCCAATCTAAGATAAGAAATGAAGCTTATGCACAATCTTAATTACACATAATTTTTGAACAAAAGAAAATCTTTCCCATTATACTAAAAGTAGAATATATAACATGATCAATATCACACAGCTAGTAGGGGCAGAGCTAAAGTTCACCTCATGTAATGCTGTTCCAAAGTCTACTTTATCCTGCTCATCATGTTGAATTACATATAATCTTAATGGAGTTTACAAACAATCCTTAGTATTCTTAATGAGTACCTTCTTGTATCTTAGTAAATTAACACTTTCCCTCATTTTAAAAAAATGTTATTACCAACATATGGACAAAGAAGTATGAGTTCAACCTTATAAAATCATACAGGGCAGAGATTCAGTAAGCACAACTAAAACAGTTTGACACCCTTACATATCTGTATAAGTTAGATATGTCCGTGATTTAAATTTGTGTGTCCTTCATTTTATGTCAAGAAATCATCTTAGAATTCTTAAGAATTCTATTGGAATTTTTATTGGACTCAACTCAGAAAGTTTCAGAAATCACACTAGGTAGATAAAGTAGTTTTAAACCTTATGAAATTTTGTTTTAAAAGAGGTATATTTTTGCCTATCCAAGGTCATTTGTTGCCTGCAAACTTTATGGGCTCATTCTTATTTCCCTCCAGAGTTATCGAGCTTACAGGGGACGTGACTCCTGATATGAAGTCCATTGCTAAGGCCGACCTCATCGTTACTACACCAGAGAAGTGGGATGGAGTCAGCAGAAGCTGGCAAAACAGAAACTATGTTCAACAAGTCACTATTCTCATCATCGATGAGATCCACCTGCTTGGTGGGCGACACTAAAGCTGGTTTACAGGCTTTGACTTTCTCAAGAATTAATTTTTCATATTATTTTTAATTGTCAGATACTAATTGTGTACATTTATGGGGTACAGTGTGATGTTTCCACATATATGTATAATGTGGAATGAGTAAATCATGCTAATTAACATATCTGTCCCTCCACTGTAAAATGGTTGTGGTGAGACATTAGAAATTTACTCTCAGCAGTTTTTAGGTATATATTATTATTAACAGTAGTCACCCTGCTGTACAAAAGATCTTACAAACATATTCCTTCCGTGTCACTGAAACTTGGTACGCTTTGACCAACATCTCTCTAGTCCCTTCTACCACCCTCTCCTACCCCAACCCCCAGCCTCTTGTAAGCACCTTTCTATTCTTTACTTCCCTGAGTTCTACTTGTTTTGATTCCACATACAAGTGAGATCATTCAGTGTTTGTCTTTCTGTGCCTAGCTTATTTCTCTTAGGATAATGACATCTAGTGCTTCCATATTGTCGAAAATGACATGATTTCCTTCTTCCTTAAGGCCGAATAGTATTCGATTGTGTATATATACCCCATTCTCTTTTTCTTTTTCTTTAATTATTGACATGTGGGGTACAAATCAGGATTACGTAGAAGAGTAGTCTACGTGCAGGTGACTACTGGTCTCCAACTGGGCCTCCAACTGGTCCTAACTTCCCCTGGTTTAGAATCAGGTACCTTTGTGATGCCACATGCCCTCCCCCCCTCTTCCTTCCCTGGCAATGTCCCACAACTACCCATCCCTCCCTTTTAGCATTGTGATAAATGTTCAGTACTCACTTATAAGTGAGAACATGTGGTATACAGTTCATTGTTTCTGTGATAGATCACCAAGTATGATGTACTCTAAATCCATCCATAATTTTGACCTTCCTTGTGGCTATCTAATACGCCATCATGTATATATACCATATTTTCTTTATCCATTCACCTGTTGGTGGACACAGGCTAATTCCATGTCTTGTCTGTTGTGAATAATGCTGTGGTGGTGAACATGGGAGTACAGGTATCTCTTTGGCATATTAATGTCAATTCTTGAGTATATACCTAGCAATGGTATTGCCGAATCATATTTTTAGTTTTTTTGGGAAACCTATAAACTTTGACTTTTATAGTTGCAACAGCCAGTACAGGCTTGTGAAATGATTAACATTTATTGTTCCTTTTTCCTAGGGGAGGAAAGAGGCCCTGTTCTAGAGGTCATTGTATCTCGGACAAATTTTATCTCATCACACACAGAAAAACCTGTTAGAATAGTTGGACTATCTACTGCTTTAGCTAATGCCAGAGACCTCGCTGATTGGCTCAATATTAAGCAGGTATGTAGAAGACTGATAAATTAGGCATTTATTTAGTAGTGTGGCTTAACTGGCCATATTGAAGAGGCATCATAACATTATAAAGTTAAATGTAAAAATTGAAAATAAGGCAGGACACAGTGTCTCAAACCTTAATCCCAGCACTTTGGAGGCCAAGGCGAGAGGATTGCCTTAGCCCAGGGGTTCAAGACCAGCCTGGGCAACTTGGCGAGACCTTGTCTCTACAATATATCAAAAAATTGGCATGGTAGTGCGTGCCTGTAGTTCCGGCTTCTTGGAAGGCTGAGCCAGAAGGATCACCTGAGCCCAGCAGATCGATGCTGGGGTGGCTGTGAGCATGCCACTGCACTCCAGCCTGGGCTACAGAGTGAGACTCTGACTCAAAAAAAAATATTGAAAACAGTTTCTCTGTCATATTTACTTTAGATGGGCTTGTTTAACTTCCGACCGTCAGTGCGCCCAGTTCCACTGGAAGTTCACATTCAAGGCTTCCCAGGTCAACATTACTGTCCTCGTATGGCTAGTATGAACAAGCCTGCATTTCAGGGTAAGCTACAGATTCTTGAAATGAAATAGTAACCATTGTTTATGATAGCTATCAAATGCATTCTAAATGATTTGGGTTTATTTGAAAGGGTGATACTGTTCCAACTTCTACAAATGTCTAAAGCTATTTACTTCAAATGTTAAGAAATATAAATATATGTTAAAATATCTATTGAAAACTAGAGAGACTTCACAAATGATAGCATCTTTGTAGTAGAATAAAAGTATGTAATTTTTAAAAGTAATCAAATTATTAATATTGATTAGTTACAGTGTTTTCTTGTGATAGTAGCTTGAACAAATGATAAATAGAAACCACAAGTCAAAATTATTATATAATCTTAATTTTTGTGAGAGATCATAAAACTTAGAAATTTCAGTAGTTTAGTACAGTGCTTCTGTTTTTGTGTTTTATTTTTTATTTTTCCTTTTCTACAAATTAGGGAACAGGAAAGATTTAAGAATAACACTCGTATTTTATGGAAACATGTTTTATTTAGGCCTCATAAGGAATATTTATTACATCAATTAAAAATAACCTCAAAAATAAATTCTCAAATGTGAACTGCTGGTGATTGTGAGGTGACAGTTGTGAGGTGACTTTTTAGCTGCTGTAATTAGCCTTATGACAGAAGCAAAGTATTGATTGTGAACTAGAGACCAATCTTGGCAGTTCAGATTATTTACACCTCCACAGAAGCATTGTACAAAATCACTAATGAACAATAAATCTGCTGTGAGCTGTTCAGCCACACCTGTTCTTGCAGCAGCAAAAATCCATTAAATGTTGAGGTTAAAAAAAGGAGACAGAGATCCATTCATATTTATGTGTACAAATGATACAAATATTGTACTAATATGTGTATTTTAAACATTATGTCTCTAATATGATTTATCAAAGCTTTATCATTTACATCCTATATTTTGTTAAATAGTAAAAAGAGTGAGAAATAAGATAAACGAGTTTATTTTTCATAATATATATTGTTGAAGTTTCTTGTGTCTATTTAAGGAATGACTGATTGCATACCATTGATGGAAATGAAGGGATTTGTGTTATGTAAATCAATAGTAAATAACTAAAATACGCTTCTTTAGATACGGTATCTGCACAGCAGCTATCCTTATGAACTATTTATTATACCTGTGGTGATTACTATATATCTTTCAGTTTAGAAATATGATTTTGTGATAGCTTTATTTTTCACAGGATATAAATAAAGTCAAGGTCATGTCAACATTTCCATTATAAACCTTGTTTTCTAGCCCATAAAAAGAAATTCTACAACTCACATTTCAAACAAGAAGTTACAAGGAGGTTGAGTTTTTTTATATAAAATTTTTAATATCTCTAACTGCTTTAGGAGTGCTATGTAGAAAAATATATATTCTGCTTGTGACATCTTATCAGGTTTCTGGAGGCTATTGTAAAGCAAAGAAACCTCATTTCCAGTTAGGCCAAATGATTTATGTGGCTTTCTAAGTAATTTTTTTTTTCAAGATTTGGTTTATATGGTTTTTTTCAGTCTTGTTCTCAGTTTCACACTAGTGAATAGTTTCACACTATTCATTTCTTTGGGTTGACTGGCATGTGACTACCACTCAGGTATACACATGCAGGGGCAGTATTTGGTTAAGCCCTCTTCTGTATTCTCCTATCTTCCACTTGAAACCACATGCATACATTTTTTTAAAAAAAGAGAAGGAAGACATTCTTCTGATATATTAACCTTATTAATTCAAGTGCTTCCAATTTTTCTATCTGTCGATAACAAGAAAAAAATGAAAGGAATTTTTGTGGTCTTTCTTAGAAGTTTGTCATCACCTTGCAGGACTTGACTTTCTCACCAGACTCCAGGACCACTTAACTTTTTAATATCACTGCTTAGGCAACCAGAAATAGCTCAGAAACACAATTTAGGAATAGAAAACTCAACCTAAGATATAGTATCCATGTACAACTCTTAACGGAGAATGTCTGCTTTTAACTTTCTCCTTCCTTGGCAGATCAGAATAAAACTTTGAGCTGACTCAATTAAATGTTTCTGTCCTAGGCAATATACTCCCTAAATAGGACTAGCAACCTCTCTTTTCCTGTCATCTGTTTAGTATGCTGCCAGATTCATGTAGAACCCAGGATAATGCTAAATTTCATGACCAAATTAAAACTTCATCGAAATAATTTACATCATTAGTTTTTGTGTATCCATTTGATATCTTAGTGAAATTCGTATTCTGGTGTTAGGTGGCTTATGTTTTCATTTTCCACAACTTTTCAACAGCGATTAGAAGCCATTCTCCAGCCAAACCTGTTTTGATATTTGTCTCATCAAGGCGTCAGACTCGTCTTACTGCTTTGGAATTGATAGCCTTTTTAGCGACTGAAGAAGATCCAAAGCAGTGGTTGAATATGGATGAAAGAGAGGTAAGCTACATATTGTATCTTCTCCTTATACATTTGAGATGTTTATATTATATTTATAATGAAAATCATACAGGAAAGAAAAAATGCATAATGCCACCTTAGAGAAACACTACTAATACTCTGATATAGTTTGTTCCAGTCTTTTCCCACCAAATATTTATTTTATATATTCATATGTATGATTTTCCTTTTAACATTATCACCTATGTATATTTTAGTCAAGTACGTTTTTATAATCTTTAAATGTTTCCCGCTCTCATTGAATTTAAAATCAATTTTGCAAAATTAACTTATTTAAAAATATATAGCAGCATAATTATTTTTAAAATTTACAAAGCACTAATAAGTATATAAAAATTTTAAACCTGTATTATCCTTTCACTAGTTAATAATTGCCGTTAAAATTTTAAATAATTATAATTTTCCTGTTTACACAATTATATTCCATTTTGCAGATATTCCATACTATTTTTTTCTGTAATTAAATAACCATTCATCTTTATTATTGTCAAGTGTTAAAAATTTAGAATTATTTCGTCAGTATAGACTTCTAAAAATAAAATTAGTGGGTCAAATAATGTGAACATTTTTACAGCTTTTTAGATACTTGTCAAAAGGACTATACTAATTGATGCCATCACCATCAATGTATGAATTATCAGCAGTACATGAAAATTGTGGTTTTACTACATTCTCATTTATTGCAATTTATTGATATGTTATAGATTAAAATATTATCTTCTTTCAATGTATGCCTTGATTTTTGTATGACTGAACATCTTTTTCATATGTTTGTTTAGTAGTTGTCTTTTTTCCTTTGTTATCTCATTATTCCTTTTGGGCTTTTATCTATTCCAAGATATAGCATTTATCTTGTAGATTTGTGTGAGGGCCTTACCAAATTTTAAAATATATATACATACATATGAGATTACTTTTCTTATATTACTTTTTTAATATGAGATAACCTTTCTCCACGTATATTACTATACATATATTCATATTAATCTTTCATCTGCTGTGTTAGTTAATTTTGCTAGTTCATTGCTTGACTTTATCATGTTATCTTTTCACAAATGGACAATTTTGTGTTTTATGTGATGCAGTCTGTTAATATGGTCCTTTGTGATTCCTCCTACTACATTTCAGTGTAACTATTCTTATTCTCCTCCATGGATTTAATATATAGTGATTTCCCTTCCTTATACTTTTCAGTTTTTTAAAAAATATTTTCCTAGATAGAGTTATAATGAAAACAGATGAAATCATAACATAATTGTTACATTGTCATCTTTCCTGTGTCCTTCCTCCATTTCCCCCCTTTATGATCTAATCTATCCTGAAGAACAGTATTGTTCAGCATCAGGAAAAATAAAACAGTGTTCTAATCCACGGTTATCTAATCTTAACAATTTGCATATTTCTCCCCATGACTCATTGACCTATTGGATAGTACTCTGTATATTATATTAGTATGTAATAGTTAACTGATATTTCAAAATGTTCTTGCTTAGTTTTACTGATTGCCTTATTCATTAGCAGACCCCCCAAATTAGCTTAATATAAAGGCTATTAAATGACTAAGTAGGGTAGTGGTTATTATTTTTTCTTTTAAATTTCTTCACTTTCTTAATGTCACTTATTTGGGTATACCAAATATTTATTCAAGATAATAATTTGAGGTAACCCCTTCGGGTCCCCTCCCATTATGGGAGCTTTTCTGTCCTGCTTTCTCAAAAATAATAATAATAATAATTTAAGCTCAAAATAATTTTGTCAGAAGGTTTTTTGGTCCTGTATTATTTAACTGACATTACTGAATTGTTATATCATTGTGTCTATGACGGTATCATACCTTAGGAGGCAAATGTTGAAAAATAGATATATGAACTATTGATGTCTTAATTTATGTACAGCATCTATCTAGGCTTAATTTTATTTCTCTTATGTCTTATCCCTAAAAGTGTTCCAAATGCAGTCTTTTCTTTGAAGTCAGGATACAAAGTACAAACCTACTAAACGTATTTTGGGATGTTTGCTCAAAGTGTATAGATGCTGTGCATTTAGCACATATGTGACTCACATTAACTTCAAAGGTAAACCTCATGTGTTCTTCCCAGCTATAGTACTTGTCCACTATTTTTTAAGAAAATTTTAATGTATGAGACATAAGAAACTTTAGATAACTCAACCATTATGTAGAATGGTTTCAGAGGGTTTGCAACAGATTACAGTGTAAATTTAATATGATTGTAATGAAGCCCACTATAAACCAGATGTTTCAGTTTTGAACCCCTCAATAATTAACTTAAAATAGAAAAACTTTTTAACAATTTTTGTATGGGATACTTTCCATAATATTCTTGACTGACAGCCTAGTGGCTGCTCCTTTGCTGCCCCTTGTAGAGTGTTAAATCGGTGTTCTGTGGCAGGACATGGATAACTGTTTAGGACTCCAGTGTTGACAACTTGAGCATTCAAAAAAAGCCAGATAAACTCAGAAGTTATTGTCCTGGCAACTGTGGAGCCAGGGTTTCTGGCATAGAGCAGCATCCAAATTATTCTCCAGCTTAATGACTTTAAACCAGGAACTATCTATAGATATTTGGGTGAGAAGAAGTGAAGAAAGAATCGGAAGAGGATGGAGAGAGAACATGACTAAGATGAGTATATATGTACACTCACACACACATATGTATATTCTAGTTTATTTCTTAGCAAAGGCAAAAAGAGTTATCCATCTGTCTTTTTAATCCAGTATAGTCTCAAAAATAAAGTATTAGGAAGCAGAGAGTCACCTCAAGTATATCCCTGGTATAAAATCATACTGCATCAGGAAACCCCTAAAGTAATACCCTTCCATATTATCATTAAGAAATCTTCTTGCAGTAGTTTCAAAAGTTCATGAGAATGTGCTGCCATATCATTTGGATTCTGCCACTTCTATCATTTACCTAAAACTGTTGGTGGATTCTTTGTATCACTCTCTGAAGCTTCAAGTCCAGAAACTGAAACTCAACCATTCAGATCTTTCTGTCTGGACTTAAAGCATCAGACGGGAGACAACTAAAATTTTGATCTTTGACACCCTTCAGCACTTCATTCTAAATATCTTGCTTATATATTATCACCTTCTGGTTCTTAAGCCCATCGCAATATTCTCTAGCTGGTGGACTAAATTATAAAGTTACCCACAACCAACTCATGCTGTATTTGATGATAGAGGATAGGCAGAAAAAAGAGAAACAAAATATATTAGAGTATACATGAGACAGCAAGAGAGGAAGAATAGAGACCATAGTATATTTCTGCAACTGATCAAGAGTCAAGAAGATATGTATGGTTTATTTTCTCTGCATCCATTACCCATATGCCTTTCTTCAACCGGCCACTAAAGATAAAGAATCACTAATCGAGGTTCTTTATCCAGTAGAGTAACCAAAGTCCACATTTGAGAGATTGAAAATTGGATTTTTACATAGATGGGTATCATAAAAAAATCTTAAAAATCATGGGTATCATAAAAAAATCATAAAAATATTTGATTAGTTTTTTGGATGGATACAGTAGTGTGAGAATTTATATAGGTTCTATCTAAATTTTGTTCTCCACTTATTATATAGCAGCAACTCAGTTTCTTCATTAGGATCAGTTGCCCAGACTACACTATGAACCACATTTTGTTTGTTCATCTACCTGTATGACAGCCTCAGTGGCCATGTGACTGTTTTAGTTTTTAAGTAAACTGTTAATCCCTTGGATATTAAACCTCTAAATGGGTAGAGATAGAGTTATAGGAAAGAGAAGCAAAACATTTACAAGTACTTTATTAGCTATGATTTCAAAGGCATCCATGCACCTTGACTACTTGGTTCCTAGAACTATATATTCTGGCTGTGAAAGAGGTAGCATCATTGATGATTACTGGTTCAGAACTTACAGTTTATCCTATAAGACAGCACCCAAAACTCTCCAAGGTGTTGTCTTTCAGCTGCCACTCTGAGTCATTCATCTATGAAGCCAGCTCTTTCTGTTGATGAGGAACATCATATGACCAGTGCATTTCATGTCGTCATCCAATTGTCTTACTTCTTAATAAATAAAGTTAGTTCTCAGTCAGAAACAGTATTATACAGGATATCATAATGGTGCATAAGACATTCAGTAATTCTACCTTTGAGGCTACTGGCAGTACCATAACTGAAGTAGGAAAAGAAGAGTTAAATTCCAAAATAAGTGTCTGTTCTTGTAGAGATGTCCCTTCAGTGATAGACGGGTCCAATAGAATCTTGTCCCCACCAGATAACTGTCTCGTCCCATGGATAAGGTACTTTATAATAGGCCCAGGGTTTACACTGATGCCATGTTAATCACTGAGTAACAGCAGTAGTTGGGACTGCTTGAGGCACGTAAGGTTCATGTTCGCCCCATGCATAATTTTCATCTTTTACCTTGGCCACTGAGTACATGAACCAATTGTTCAGAACACTATGGCCTGGGAATGAGGCTTCTTGATATTCTCAGAGGTAGTTATTTTGCCCATTTGATCATTAACATTTTCTACAATGATGTTAACTTTTTGACATCTTTTATTCTGGTACTGTTCTAAGAGTTCATCCATCTAAAACTTCTGGCTTTTCTGTCCTCCAATAGTATTCTTGCCAAGCTCCCTACAACCTGGCTAATCCAGTAACTGAAGGACAAAGTGTAGATCATCACTTGCATCATCTCTACTCTCCAGTACAATAACAGTGAACAGTTTATGGTCAGCTTCAGCTACAAGGTCACCTGATAGCACATAGTCAGGCACTCACTTAGTCTTCCTCTTATCACTTCCCCAAAATATTTGTAAAAATAACAGTCCTCTAATTCAAAGCAATAGGCAGCCCTTACAGAATTTGTAAAGTCTTTATTTTTTTTTTAAGTTATATTTTGGACATGTTAGTTTGTATGTCCAAGACTTCCAAGTGGGGATTTTAGGGCGCTTAGATTTAAGAAGTTTGTCAAACTCACAAAAGATGCAAGGTGAACATGTGAACATGGGAGCACCAGCACAGAGGCAGCCTTTCAACCCCTGGGAGCATGTATGAAACCCTTGGGCAGAGTGTGTAGAAACAGAGGGCAGGCTTTGAGGGGTTCTCTCAGTGTGAGCTGAGGTAGAAAGTGAGGAACTGAGAAAGGGCATTGAGAAGGTAATGTCAGTGTGGTAAGACAGTGTGCCACAATACTGTAGAAGAGAGGGTTCCGTGAGGCGAGCGTGCTTGGCTGCATCATACATTAATGGGGGTTGAGTGGGATGAGAGCAGAGAAACACCCGTGGGATTTAGCACTTGGGGGGGGTCCCACTCTTGGCAAGCAGAGGCAGTGACATGTTGTGAACAAAAGCCAGTTTGAAATGCATTGAAGAATAAATGAGGGGAAGGGGAGAAATGGAAGCAAATAGGATATACGATTTCCAGAAGCTTTGCTATGTAATTTAATTAATGTTATAATTTAGCGTCCAGCAAGTATGATTTGTCAGCTTCTGCCAGATCTTCCACAGTCTGGTCCCATATGCAAGGGTGAACATTGCTGGGATCTGGATACTTGCCAACCAACACTAAAAGATAAAAGAGCAGAGGGAAGAGGCCCTTTCTTCTGAAAGGATCTACTGATTAAAAGCTCAGAATACTGCCCTGGTTCATCACTCACACCTTGGGTGAGATGCCATATCTGGGGTGGGAAAGCAGAATGCTGGCTGAAGACTTGACCTTAGTTTTGTTTACGCCTTCCCCTTCAGCTCCTCTATGTATCTTACTTAACAGTTAACAAAAGGACTACCACCTTTCTTCCTCAACACTATTAAATAAGGCCCAGGTAACTAAAAGAAGAATAATACAGCAGAAAGAACTAGCTATTCGTTTTTCCTTACAAGTGGAAATTAGTTGGACAGAATTCTGCAAGGCCGTTTGTTACAAAGGTCCTTGATGAAAATATTTTAAGCTGCGCTCTGCAGTTTGAAGTATCACCCAAAGGTAGATGGGGAAAAACATCTGAAGCAGGAAAGGGAAGAACTTTCTGGCTGGAGCAAACCACATGGAGGTAATGTGGAAATCAGAGGCCTATGGGAGAAAAGAGTTTCTTGGGACAAGGAACAACAGTATAGTTAAATCTTGTTCATTTGAGTTAATTGACTGGAAGGCTCATCTAAATTACAAAAGACATTATTAATGAAATGTGCCAGTTACAGTTTTACACAATACTTCAAAGTGAATTCACGAAAAATATGTATAATACAGGTACACAGACAGGAAGAGCACTTTCATGAAAAGTAGATTGGTGGTATTTTTGCATGCTTATTAATGAAGAATATTTTTAGATGCTGGGAAAATTTATCATTTTAAGCTAAGCATAATTCACCTAACCATATTACAAGTAAAGTCTTAAGTTAGTAGACTTCCAAAGATGAACTATAGTTAGCTTTACTCAAAATCATAAATTCAGATTTGTTGGGGTTTCTACTAATTGACATTTTTACTATGGTTTTTTTATTCATTTGTCTTTTCATTTAACATATAAATAGATATGGACCTTTTCTTATAGGTAAGAAATTCATACTTTGAAGATGAACTTTGGCATTGTTAAAAGTCAGAAATTAGGTTGAATCTAATACAGGGTATTCACATCATTGTCAACTCAAAGGACCTGTTTTTTTATCAAACTAAAATAGAATTAGCTTATGGTACAAAACTCACCCCAAGTGCTTTCTATTTTAATCAGGCCTCATACCTCTTAACAACTGACAATTAAAAAAGCTGTTGAGCTAAGAATATTAAATGTCAAACAGTCATTATTTACAGATTTGCTGAGCATTGGATGTTTGAACTCAGTTGGGCCATATGGAATATTTGGGCAATTAAGAGCAGCTATTTAATATTCTTGAGCTACAAGATAGGAGGTTCTATTTCATTTTGCCTTAGTTGGCATCATGCATGTCCTACTGAAAAAGAGGCAAACCTCTTATTATACTTAATAATAATTAATATATTTATGTAGAATATAGATCATTAAGTTTATGTTATCACATTTTATCATGAATTTCTAGGATAGTTCTTGTTATACCAGTTTTACAAATGCAGAAACTGGAACATAGAAAGATCAAGTTATTTGCCCAAATAGCACAAAGCAAGGAAGTGGCAACTTGTGAACTTGAAACCAGAACTGCTAAAACAGAGCCTGTGTTCTTTTACTACTGACTAGAGAAGATGGAAAAGTCAAGGTGCGCATGGGGGGAATTGGATGGGGCAAAAGTTCAATAACGATAAAAAAAATAGTAACTGAAATGTCAAACAGGAGCAACAACAAGAGCTGGACCATTTTCAATCATGAGGCAGTTGAAAGAGGTGATATTTTAATCTAGAAAAGAAAATATAATTTTAGATATTCTTCATTTTCAAGCATAGGAATGGAAATACTCAAATAGTAAAGAAAAAACAGATTGAGAATTATCTCCATGCTGTTTTCCAGCTGTGTGAGTTTAATACATTACTCATTATTTCAGATCTGACCTGTTTTCTACATACATTCTAAAACAATAGGGTCCA
Source organism: Carlito syrichta (assembly GCF_000164805.1). Classification (NCBI taxonomy): domain Eukaryota; kingdom Metazoa; phylum Chordata; class Mammalia; order Primates; family Tarsiidae; genus Carlito; species Carlito syrichta. The sequence goes on along the minus strand of NW_007258188.1, from coordinate 27,367 downwards.
ACCTTAAACCTGATGAATAACAACATTACTTTCAGTAGTTAATTGAGTATCCCTTTCATTATATAGTGGTCAGAGGATGGCATTGTGCTTAAGCCAAGCTTCCTGGGTTCACACCAACTGCCCGTTACAAGCTGTATGACCTTGGTGGGTTGTTTAACCTCTGAGCCTCATCTTTTCAGCTACAAAGGAGAAGAAGAATACCATCTTCGTAAGAATGCTGTGAGGATTATATATGTTAACACATTTAAGATACTGAGACATAGTTAAATGTTCAGTAAATGCTATTACTGTTGTTATTATTATAGTGTAGCAACATTCAATAGCCCCTTGTAAATAGGTCCTTTTTGCTGAAAACTGTATGGTAAAATTTGATCTTATATTTATAAAGCTTTTTGCTTGTGATCCTTCACAAATTTAATTCATGTTAATATCATATTTATTCTTTTAAAATTATGCTACTTTAGAAGATTAATCCTATAATGTCCCTTTCATCAGCTTTATCTGCATTTTAAAATCATTTTAATATGTGGAAATGCTGTCTAATCATGAGTTGGAATCTAAATTCTCCAAAACTGGAAATAAACATAAAAGACATATTCAAAAATAAATATGAAGTGCTTACACTGGAATTTCCTACCAACAGCACAGTAAATTAAGTGAAACATGAATTGAAAAAAGATCACTAATATCTAACCCTACAACTCAATTTTGATTTTTGCTTCATTGAGAATCATGCCCAGTACAAAGGACATAGACATTTCTCAAAAGAAGACATGCAAATGGCCAACAGGTATATGAAAAATGCTCACCATCAGTAATCATCAGAGAAATACAAATAAAAACTACAATGAGATATCATCTCACCCCAGTCAGAATGTCTACTATTAAAAAGAAAAAAAAATAAAAAGGAAAAAAAATAGAAGTTGGTGAGGATATGAAGAAAAGGGAGCTCTTATACACTGTTAGTGGGAGTGGAAATTAACACAACTTTTGTGGAAAACAGTATAGAGTTTCCTCAAGAAACAAAAATTAGAACTACCATATAATCCAGCAGTCCCACTGCTGGGTGTATATCTAAAAGAAAAGAAGTCAGCATATCGAGATATCTACATTTCCATGTTTTTTGGCAGCACTGTTCACAATAGCCAAGATATGGAATCAACCTAAGTGTTCATCAGAGGATGATTGGATAAAGAAAACATGATACATATGCACAATGGAATACTATTCAGCCATTAAAAAGAAGGAAATCATATATTCTGCAGCAACCTGGATGGAACTGGAGATCTTTATCTTATGTGAAATAAGCCAGATGCAGAAAGTCAGATATCACATTTCTTACTCATAAGTATGTGCTTATGAGCAAGCACTTGTACTTGTTCCCTCAAAACAATAAAAGGCAAATGTAAGCACGTTTTCTTTAAAAAAAAAAAAATTAGGCCAAAATAAAAAGCAAACATTGACAATAATGTTGTGTTCCTTTGGCAGACACAGCAGAGATTCACCTGTTATTGTTTAGATTGTATTGTTTAATTTGTGTTTCATTTATATACTTAATTCACATGCAATTTATATTTAATCATATATTTATATAGTAACAGTATGGTGAATTTTTTGGAGATTTTGTTATCTTTAAGCTTCAGAGGAGACAAGGAACTATAAATTTGGGGAGTATTGCTAAAGTTTGGAAACTGTTATTTTTAATTCTATTTCTTGAATTATTTTTATTAGTAGAGCAATAGACTGTTCTAATTGTTTCTTTCATTTAGTTTTTTTTCCTTCCTTTAGCATATGGAGTTTATCATATGGAATTGTATCATAATAAAGTAGCATATAAGGAAATGTTTTAATTTCTCTTAACATCTGTAGCAGATAGGATATATATATATATTTTTTTTTTTTTTTTTAAATCTTTGTAACTTTTCCGATTCTTCCATGTGGTGCATCTTTTATTGAGCATCTTCAACAATTGATAAGCATTATTCAGTGGCATATGGTCTAAGTCTGACATGCTTTGAAAAGAGTATAGAGTACTGATAATGAGGATTCTGTGAAAATGAGAAAACCAGCACAACAGATATGCTTTGAGAAAGTATGGGTTTTTAGCATCTTGAAACAATATATCACACTCAAAGGGACACAACTGGGCTGCACAATCTGTTAGCTCATTCTTATCCAATCTGGTCTCCTCCTTTCTTTTGGAGCCAGTGTTGTCATCAACTTTCTGAATTATATTCTGATTGGAATGTATTTCAGGCACAGAGTAATGTATCTACTTAAATGGAATCCTATCTTTCTACAAAAGCTTTTTGAGTTTAATAAATTTAAAATATAAAAAAATAAGTTAAAGTAAATGGTTCAACAGTTTACATATGTGCCTTCTCCCTCACCATCTTAAAAAAAAACACTGCTTAGAAGGACATAGATCTGTTTTTCCTTTATATACAATATTGAATAATATGTTTGGCTAACTCTCAGGTGATGAGACATTTTTTCAAAGACCCTTTATTGAAAGCATAACTATACAACAAATAAGTGTTTAATAGAAATGTGGAAGTGTGGAATTTTAACTTCCTCTATCAGTGTTTTAATTAACATGGTTATTTTTTTTCTATGGTATCCCTTTTTAGCAGAAATTAAGCTGTCATTTCCTAAGGCATCCATTATATGTAATAAACTTTTCTGCTGTCCATCTAGAATGATACTGACTTTCCTTGGAAAAATTTAGAAGATGGTAGTGCACATTTTTTTTTGTGAGGCTTAATTCTCTCATCTAACTAGGATTGAGAAAGGATATTCCATAATATTCAAAATCATTGGGTCTCTTAATCGGAAATAACCTGGGTTGTACAAATTAGTTGGATGTTATATTAGGATTATATTACTTTACAAAAAATATTAAATTTAATGATCTTTGTAAAATAGTAAGCACAATATCTTGTATATAATACGTGCTCAACAAATAATATCTCATATCATGTTTTAAGCTTTTATTATCCTAAGTTCCTGAGACATTTTGCTTGTCTTATGATGTTTTGATCCAGATGAAACTTTAGGACAGTAAGAAAGATACATATAATTTAATCCCAAAATTATATTTTCAAATTTGTACAGATTATCCTAGTAGTAGTTTAAGCTTAAGGGTCAACAGCTGTAAATTTTGCTTTTTATGGTGTTCAGAAAGTTCTGAATTCATCCACAGAGATCATGTTAATAAATGAAGTTTTTTGTATAATTGTCCTCATGAGGATTTTAAGTCTCTGCCAGTACAGATAGGCAAACAGTTCTTTTTAATGCACTAATTTATGTGGCATTGGGGGCAAGGAGAGTGAACAACTAACCTGCCCTGATGTAAAGGGCAGGATATTAATGCCCCACCAGACCTCCTGCCATAGAATTCTTTGGCTTTCCTGTGACAAGTGGTACATTACTTGGTGGATATGATTGGCATTGTCAGGGGAACACCATAAATTAAGTAAAATGGTTTAACCTTTTACCTATGTCCGTGCTCCCCCACCACCTTAAAAAAAGTTTACTACTTAGAAGAACATAGATATGTTTTTCTTTTATGCATTATACTGAATTTTTTTATTTGACTGTTAGTTGCTCAGACATATTTCAAAGGCTATTTACTTATTTATATACCTAGAATATATATTTGAGTTATAAAACTGCAAAAAAATTCCCCCAAACTAATTACTCGAACCATAGTATCAGTGAATTAGTTCCTGATGGTGTAAATTGAAGATATTTTATGCAATGAACTATTGAACAAAAAATGGGTTATAGTATGTCACTTGTGAATGACTAACATATAATTTATGAGAAAAGACAAGCACCTTTATCACGTGCATTTGTAGTCAGCTTATATATCCTGTGCTAATTCTGAGGTAAAATGAGTTTATGTTGACACATTTCCATATTGTTGCTTCACAGTTAATAAAGTAAATATCAGATGGGCACACAGAATGAACTGTTTATACATTGCATTCAGTTCAGTGAAAGTTGATAAATAACATTTTTATGTGTGTGGCATTAAAATATCATGTAGTCTGTGAGTACTTTCCATACATTAGTAATTATCATAAAACTTCATCTTCCTGTTTTATTATTAGTATAAAATAGCTTGCTCCACATTAAAAAACCAAAATTTTTCCGACTATTGATAATAAAATGAATAAGAATGACAACAGTTGGAGTACTTCATTATATGGATATTTTCATCTTAGGCATTTTTGGTAAACTACAGCAGCCGGCTTATTGTTTCTGAAGCTGGATATTTTGTCATCTGCTAATTGGTTTATGTCTAGCCAGGAGAGTAGATATACCCGTATTGCAATTATACCTGCATATGTTTGAGGTTGTTAATAGTAGAAGAAAAATAAAGGAAATGAGATGTGAAAAAAGTCCATTTTTCATAATTCTAGCTTAGTTATATAAAAATTATGCAGTTACCTATGTCCAAGTCCCTCCTCCACTGTCACATATTGTTGGAATGTGGTAGCAAAGCTCTAGAGATAAATCCTTACTTTAAACGCTTGCATATTCTCAAATAACTTTATCTGTGTTTCTTCTCTCATGAAGTTGCCCAGAAAGAACTTTCTTTCACTGCACCTTTTGATAATCTCTGTTTCAAGTACACAGAACCATCATTAAACAGAAAGAGACTGGGCTTTCTATTTAGTTCTTTACAAGAAGTTTTGTAATAATATTGGTGCTTGTTCCCATAAAATTTGTGTTGCTTTATGTATTTTACATGTAGAATGCAAAGTGATAGAATATTCAGAGAGTATTTATAAAATATAAGTTACAACAATTATCACACATATGACAGTTTAGTGAACTAAACTAAGGCTGTAAAAATATAAAAGCTAAAATGTAGTAAAATTCTGAACATAATAAATTTAGCATTTAAAATAAGCAAGATAAGGAATTATTTAACTCATGTTGCTAAAATAACTGGTTAATTATTTTGGAAAAAATAAACTTATGTTTTTATGATATTTTCTATTCAAAAATAAGTTACAAGGTAATTATTTACATATAAAAAGTAAAACTACAACAGAAGTTGAAGAAATGGTTGAATATGTATTATATGTATGTATTTGAGGAAAAGATTTTTAAGCAATAAAACATAAAGGACCAATTAAAAATTTTAGATCTAGAAGAGTGAAGCACAAATAAAATGAGGTACAAATTTTAAAAAAGGATAGAAGTATTTATAGCATATATTAGACAAGGAGCCGATATCCTTAATATATAAATAACTATCACAAGCCAATATGAAAGAAGCTTTCACATCCACTTAAAAAATTAAAATGTAAATTGCAAGACAGTCAGTAAATATAAAAAGTGTTTAGCTGTCCCATTGATCAAAGATAAGAAATAAACAAAAATACACGTTTAATATTTTTTTTAATATTGAGACTTTTAAGAATATAGTAGCATGGAGACTCTAATATGTTTATAGTTGTGTGCTTTTCTGGAAACCAATTTTTGAATAAGTATATATCTCCTTACCTTAAAACATATTCATACCCTTTTATCATTACAAGTTTACATATAGGTCTGATAATAGTATCTACATTTACATACATAATTACATAGAGGGCTTTAGGGAAGATTAAATGAATATGTAAGATTACTGCTATTTCATATTTACAGATAAAGAATCTGAGGCTCAGAGAGGTTGTGTGATTTGCTCAGGGTCACAGCAAGAATGTATACATTAGAATAATTTCTGTCTGTCCAGTAGGATTATGTCTGGTTTTTTTTCTTTTTTTTTTTTTTGTCTGTATTTTCAAAGTTTTTGGTAGTGAAGTAAAAAGGTAAGTCTTTTTATATCAAGAGATGAACTGAGACTCTGAAACATTTTACTTTACTTCCCTTTTCATAGTTGTTACTCATTAAGGGGTTACAGTTTTTTTTCCCTTGATGTATAAAAATAAAGTGAATAACATTTAAACTTCAATTCACTTCATTGAAGTTTAATCATAACTATAGATGAGGCCTATTTTCATGTGCATATACTATCATAGAACCAGAAAACAAAATACACCTACGTCTTGTAATTGCGTTTTTATTTGCAGATGGAGAACATCATTGGAACAGTTCGAGATTCCAACCTGAAGCTGACGCTTGCTTTCGGAATAGGAATGCATCACGCTGGACTGCACGAGAGGGACCGAAAAACAGTAGAGGAACTATTTGTGAACTGTAAAGTTCAGGTAGGCTTTTTTTTGCCCATGAACACATATTTAATAACTTAAAAGTTATATTTTATTTAGGAGTAAGTATTTTCTTTTTTTTTTAGGTTCTAATTGCTACAAGCACGTTAGCCTGGGGTGTAAACTTTCCAGCTCATTTAGTGATTATTAAGGGAACAGAATATTATGATGGAAAAACAAGACGTTATGTGGATTTTCCCATTACAGGTAATTTTTTTTAATTTACCGAAATACAGTAATCTCCTATTTAATAATTAGAATTTGCATGAATTAAATTTTTAGTAATTGGTCATATTTAAAAATATGATGAGCAATTATAATTTTGTTTGTTTCCATTACAGATATCATCCAAATATTGAGGTGTATAATTTATTTTTACTTACCTAATTTGTTAATAAACATCAAAAAACATAACTGATTATTTCTGATTTATAAATAAATAAAAGCACTTATTAGTAGCTATTAGTGAAGTGAATTAATAAATTATAATTATGTATTACTGTGCTTAATTTTAAATGTATTTCACTAGAAGTGATACTTCCATGGGATTTCTAGAACCAAAGTGTTTTTTGCTACAATTTGTGCATGAATAGTCTATTAAGATATTTTACAACATGATAAAAGCATTTTCAATGAGTTTTGCTCAATGTATACTTTTACTCAATGAATACATGTAAAAACTATATCATATCTAAATCATTAGAGATTTTTGTAGAATAAAAGAAAGAAATTTTACACCATGAACAGGAGGAGGACAAGGCCTAAATGGGCCCATTTTCATGGGGAAAATAATCCAATGACTCTGCTAAAGAGATTTTTCTGTATATATTTTACTTTTTATTTAATTAAAATAATAATATATATTAAACAGCATTTACAAGCATTTATTTCACTATAGCAAATTTAACCTTTTATGAATGTTAAGAGAAAGTTATTTTGGGAGGCTCATATTGCCATCATAGTGACTTACTAATTTAATTATAAATTTTCTGAATAAGTTATATTAATTTAGGGTACTAAATAGTAGCCATCAGAATAACATATATTCTGCTAAAATACTCAATTTTTTTGTTAATTTGTTTTATTGCAGAAGCATACCATAACCAGTACATAGACCTTGTGCAATGTGCCACGTTGCAGAAATGCCTCTTGTTCTCTCTTTTGTAGATGTCCTCCAGATGATGGGGCGTGCTGGGAGGCCTCAGTTTGATGACCAAGGCAAAGCCGTAATTCTGGTTCATGACATAAAGAAAGACTTTTATAAAAAATTTCTTTATGAACCTTTCCCAGTAGAATCAAGGTAAATTTTGCTTTACATTGGTTTAAATAGATTTATTTCATAGCAAGTTGGTATTTTTCTGGTTACATTTTATTAGATAAAAGTCAGCAAAGTTTGTAGTTTAAAAGAATTATGTGATATGAAACTGAATGTAATTATCATTATATGACAACATTCAATCATAGTTTTCTTTTTTTTTTTTTTGAGTTGGAGTCTCACTCTGTCACCCAGACTGGAGTGTAGTGGCCGCTCCCAGTCACCACAGCCTCGACCTGCTGGGCTCCAGCGATCCTTCCACCTCAACCTTCCGAGTAGCCGGAATTACAGGCACACACTACCATGCCCGGCTAATTTTGTTTTTGCTTTATTGTAGAGATGAGGTCTCGCCAAGTTGCCCAGGTGGATCTCGAACCCGCGGGCTCAGACAATTCACTCACCTCAGCCTCCCAAAGGTGCGGGATTACAGGCTGAGCCACCGAGCCCGGCATAGTTTTCATTTTTAAAAGAGCTTTTTAGAAGAAACAGTATAGTACAGTGTTCAATCAGATTGACATTCAAACTAGATCATCTCGGTTGAAATCTGAGCTCTACCACTTACTTGCTTTACCTTGAGCAAGTTATTTAACTCCTCAGTGCCCTAGTACGCCTGTCATAAAGTGGAGATGATAGCAATACCAACTATCTCATAGAGTATTTCTAATGATCAAATGTGTAGTACTTGGAAGTGTCTATCTATAGTAAGCGTATAATAGAATATTAGCTTGGCGAGAGTTTTGTAGCATTGTTAATAAATATTTCAAATACAGGAAAATGTAATTAATGATTTAAGCTGCTGGCTTATTTCACAATTGTGCCATACTTCTTTTTAAACCCAATACTACCACCCCTTTCACAAAAACTCCTCCCATTTTCTCAACTAAAAATAACTGTCTCTCCCTCAGACTTACATATATTTTACTTACAACACTTAAGACTTTCTACTTTTTATCATAGTCCTTTTCAGTATACTGTATCTTTTTTGCTGTATTTTAACTGCATTGAGGGCAAAACAACTGATGTATACTATAAATTTTTTTATTATTTTATAAGTGCTAATGTTGGTTAGAAAGTTTAAAAACCTTAAGTGTTGTGGGATACAGCGGACACTGTACTAAGAGAAAATTTGTGACCATAAATTTATAAATAAAAAAGGAAAAAATGAAAAATTAGTGATCTAAGTATCTATTTTGAGAATTTAGAAAAAAAAAAACTAGCAAATTGACTCAAAAATGAGAAGATAAGAAACATAAGAGCAAGAACCAATGAACTGAAAACAAACCTAATTAGAGAAAAATTAACAGCAACCAAAAGTTGGTTTTTTAGTAGGATAAATAAAATTGATAAATTTTTAAGTTTAAATATCAGAAATGGAAAGATACGTACTAGAGACTAAAATTATAATAAGATATGAACAACTTTATAAAAATAACTTAAATTTTACATTGAATAGTAAAATTTCTTTTATAAAATTACTAAAACTGGCACAAAAAAGTAGAAAATCTAAATAGTGTTATATGTCAGAGATGTTGAATCTGACAGTTAAAAATCTTTTGAGAAAAAAACACTCTGAACCAATGCTCCAGTAGCGAATGCTTCATAATATTTAAGGGATAAACAACATTAGTCTCATACGAACCCCGCCTAGTATTAGAAAAAGTAGAAACACTTGCCAGTTTGTTTTATGAGACCAGAATAACAGATACCAAAACCTTATTAAAAATTTATAAGAAATGAATGTAACAAATCTGTGTCTGTCATGAATGTAGATGTACAACTCCTAAACAAACAACAGGAAATCAAATTCAGCAATATATAAAAATTAATAGATTACAACCAAGTGTAGTTTCTCCCATAAATGCAAAATTTATTTACTATCTGAAATGAAATAAATATAATTTACTACCTTAGCAAAACAGAGAATAGCATATGATTATCTCATAGATGTAAGAAAAAAAAGCATTTGGTAGCATTCCACACCCATTTATTTAAATTAAAAAAAAACTCCACGCCTGTAATTCTGGCTACTCAGAAGGCTGAAGCAGAAGGATCGCCGGAGCCCAGCAGGTTGAGGCTGCGGTGGCTGGGAGCAGCCACTGCACTCCAGTCTGGGCGACAGAGTAAGACTCCAACTCAAAAAAAAAAAAAAACTCTTAGCAAGCAGGAATATAAGGGAATTCTCTTAATCTGATAAAGAATATCTATAAAAACATCTGTGAGTATCATAATTAATTAGTAAATACTGAAAACTTTCCCTTTGAGATAGGGAATGACATAGGGATGTTGCTCCCACCACTACCAATAAGTGTTGTGTTAGAGGGCCAGGCCACTGCAATAAGGTAAGAAAAAGAAATAAAAGAATGTTCTTTTCAGCAAGATAGTGACTAGAAAAGCACAAGAGAGCTTCTGGGGCACGGGCAATGCTTAATGATGGTGTTGATTATGCAACTGTATTCACATTATGAGAATTAATTGAGTTGAATGTGTATAATTTATGTACTTCTCTATGTATACCTCAGCATAAAGTTAACTAAAATTTTTAATTTTGTGCCTTGATGTGACTATTATTAATATTTTATCTATTAGAGAGTATTCCATAGGTTATTCATTACTCTATTAATGTGCAGTTAGAGAATTTCCAGTTTTCTCCTCTCATGTATAATGTTGCAGTGAAGTATTTTGCTCCCCTATGCTTATATGTAAATGTTTCTCTAGCAGGTCATAATGAAAAAGTAAACTTCCTGAGTCATAGTGATGGTTAAAGTAGATATTGCCAAATTGCTCTGCAAATTGACTATACCCATTTGTATTTTAATACTGGTGAATTGAGAGTAACATAGCAACTTTTTAAAAATGCAACTTATTTTGACCATTTTCTCATGTTCTTTGCAGAAACTATTTTTAACACTGGCATTTTGTTCCATGTATCATTTTATTTAACCTTTTCTTTTGTTGGACATTGCTTCCTTTTTGTATTTTACATAAAAACCAAGCAACATTTTATTATGCCAGTCTGTCAACACATCTGATATCTTTGTAAACTCTGTAGCACTTAATATAGTAATGTCTTATATGACTTGGTAGTTTAGTTATAAATGAATGAAAGGTATATCTTCGCTCGTTCCCCTATTCTGTCATCCCATTCTTGTCAACTCTCCTTTCATCTGCTTCAGTACTTATTTTATCTTCCTCCAATACGCTGTCAGTAGGTGCTTTTCTACTCCCTGAGGTATCTCTTCTGCTGCCTGCTCGTACTCTCTTTTGGCTCTCATCGCCTTCTCCTGAAAGTTTCTAACTCTTTTCCTGTCCAGTTGTCAAGTTGTGTTTGTTTTCATCTAGCAATGTATTTCCCCAAAATAATTTGTAGCTATAAGTACCTTGTATTGCATATATATCATATGACAGGTACTAGTGATTGTTTTCAACAGATTATTACTACTGTTAACTTATTCTGGAAAAATGTTGTTGTTGTTGTATTTTTGTGACTTTCTTCCTCTGACTAGCCCACTTTGTATTCATGTTTAAATGAAAACAATTCACTTTTTTAAAAAAGAAAATAAGAATCTAAGTATGTATGTACTGATTAATAATACAGGGTCTTGAGTTCATGATACTATGTGACTCACAGACTTACGATGAATGTACACTGAAACCAAATTCCCACTAAAATAATTTGGGATGACTTATTCACTGATTATAGAAAATTATATACTAAATATATAAATAATATAGACACATCTGTTTTGTATCTTAGAATATAAAATCTGAATCTTGACTAGGTAAGATAACTTTAAGTGTGTTTAGTTTAATGTTCATGTATGTTTCCCTGTCTTATTTACTATATAGCTTATTGGGAGTACTCTCTGACCATTTAAATGCAGAGATTGCTGGTGGTACAATAACATCTAAGCAAGATGCACTGGATTATATCACCTGGACATACTTTTTCCGACGTCTTGTTATGAACCCTAGGTAAGTGCAAGGCTTCTATGAAAGGCAATTGTTTACCTTTTTGTTTTGCACTAAATGATGTATTTAAAAGTAATAAACTTCACCTTTGGGTTCATATTAAAAAATAAGCACTTTGGAAATTCTTAGTATCTGAATTTTCCCAAAGAATCAGATGACATCCCAGATAGGATCACAGTATATTATACTAGAATAAAAATGATTGTATGCATTTACTATTTATTTTAATTACCTTAGGATATGAGTAATCCTGAGGAGATTACTCTGTAGTTGGAAGAAAAGACACCTGAAGTCATTAAGAAATGTGCTAAACTACATGGTAGTGACTCACTTAGATGCAGTTGAGATTCAGAGGGGAGTGCGGCTTGTGAAGTTGTAGGTGAAAAAAATGTTTGGGGCATTTGTAAGGAATGATAAGAACATTGCAAGAAAAAATAAAAATTAGAGCTTAGTGGAGTCTTTCACTCCAGTAGTGTTTTAGACCTTCATTTAGCACCTACTGTTTATACCGAACACTGAGGCATACAATTGAGTACATTTTCCCCCGTCTTCAAGGGCTGATCTTCTAGGGTGGGAAAAACTCATGTAAGTCAATTGAATCGTAAATGCTCTAATAGAACTCTATATTTAAGCCTGTGGGACTGACAGCATCACAGGAGAGGGGACACTTCATCCAAATCTGGAATCAGGAAAAGAAGTGGGAAAGGAGCAAGTCACGTTAGGCAGGAAAATACTACTATGGGCAGAAATCCTCAGGGCTAGAAAGAGTCAGAAGTGTTTAGAGAATATGAAAAAAAATCGATTTATCCAGCGATAAGGAAAATGAAGAGAAGAAAGTTGTCTTGACAAGAAAATGAGTGGAGAACCAGAGAGTAAAGAGCCTGTATACTGTGCTAAGGCGTTTTCATCTGATTCTGTTGGCTGTGGTGAACCACTGGAAGTTTTAAACAAGGGTTAGCATCACCTAATTAGGCTTGTTTTGTTTCAACACTTACAGTAATGAGCTGGAGTGGGAAGACAATTATGGCAGGAAGACCAGTTAGGAAACTCTTTAATAATAGGGAAGAGATGATGAGGACCTCAACAGTTACAGAAGGAATAGAGGAGGGGCCAAACTTGAGAAACACTGCTGATATATATGTAAGAGAAAATATTAAACAGATAAGTCATGATGAAAGTGTTGTTATTAAATCTTACCTGTCAGTACCTTAAGAAATTTTTTTTCAGCCACCGTTTTCGCTGACTTAGATAAGAGTTTGAGAATATAGTGACATGTTTTGTTCAGAATTTCCTCAACCATTAGGGTGTCTGGCTTGGCAACGTAGTTGCAAAATTAGTAAACTAGTCATCCCAAACTACACATTTACCACAGTAAATTGCAGGATTACTGGATTAGAATTGAGGAACAGACTTTACATATATTCTAGTCAAACCTTCATATTTGATCTTAAAGAAATAGAAGCTGGAAGTGTAAAGTAACTTGTCCTAGATCCCATACTACTTCATGATAAAGCCAGATCTTAAAAACCTGGGTTTTCTGACTCATAATCTAGAACTATGTATTTTAGGGGGAGAAAGCTGTTATGTGTAACTGTAGATTTATTTATCATTCCTATAACATAAGAACAGAAGCATTTAATGTGATGGGAAGAGCTTTGAGCTTGGAATAAAAACGTTGCTGCTTAGCCGGACTCTGTGGTTCAGCCTGTAATCCCACGCCTTGGGAGGCTGAGGTGAGTGGATTGCCTGAGCCCGCGGGTTCGAGACCCGCCTGGGCAACTTGGTGAGACCTCATCTCTACAATAAATCAAAAAAATTAGCCGGGTGTGGTAGCGCACGCCTGTAGTTCCAGCTACTTGGAAGACTGGGATGGAAGGATCTCCGGAGCTCCAGCAGGTAGAGGCTGCGGTGGCCGGGAGCAGCCACTGCACTCCAGTCTGGGCGACAGTGAAACTCCAACTCAAAAAAAAAACAAAAAAAATGCTTCTTGTTTCGGCACTATCCTTTACTGACTCTGTGATCGTAAGTCACTTCACCTCTCAGAGCTGGGCTTTCATCATCTGGAAAGTGAATAACCTACCTCCTTCACTAGGTCTTATAGATAATTGAGTAGATGAATTAAAGCCATTCTGCATAACAATGGAAACAGCAGACATTGGAGTCTCCTAAAGAGGAGGGATGGAGGAAGGGAGGGAGGCAACGCTGAAAAACCTCCCACTGAATACCATGCTCACTACCTGCTCAATAGAAGTCCAAACCTCACACAGTATTCCTGTGTAACAAATCTTCACATGTACCCCTTGAATCTAAAAAGATTTAAAAAAAAAAAAAAGTCATCTAGTTCTGTGTTAATTATGAAGAACATATTAATGTCAATTAATGAGCTATTTATCCTATACTCTCTGCCAGTTGTTTTACTGGTTTACACCATTGTAAACAGTCTGGCTTAGAGAGAAAGAACCTCATCATTTTAGCTTGCCTGATGAGCAAAAAAGAAATAATTCTCTGAAACCAGTTGAGATTTTTAGCAAATTATAGTTTCTCACTGAATCCATGGATACATTGCCCTTTGTGTATATTGCCTTTTTGACATTTTAAAAAATTTTCAACTTTGCGTTTTGAAAGGTTTTATAGATGGAAAAAAATTGCAGAAAGAGTACAAAGAGGTACTATATAACTTTCATCCACCTTCTCTGTGTTAACGTATGACCACGTAAAGTTAGCAAAATCAAGAAATTGACATTTATGCAATATTATTAACTAATCTACAGGCTTTATTTAGACCTCACATGTTGTTTCACTAAAGTCTCTTTTCTATTCAGGATCAGTTTTTTATCCTGCATTTCATTTTGTTGTCCTGTCTCTTTTGTTCACTCTGGGCTGTGACATTTCCTCAGTCTTTATGTTTCGTAACCTTGACAGTTTTGAAGAGTACTGGCTGGCTATTTTGTAGAATGTCCTTCAGTTTTGAGTTTTGTTGAAGTTTCCTCATCACTAAACTTATGTCTTTTTTGGCAAGAATATTTCAGAAGAGATACTGTGTCCTTTTCAGTGCATAATATTAAGAGATTCTTCTCTAGAAGTTCCTTCTATATTTAAAATATCACCTGTAAAGGAAAGGCCCCAAAGTGTGGTACTCCAGCCTGGTCTCTGTCAAGTTACAGTTATATTTCTCTACCAGCCTTCTCAATGTTGACACATGGACTTCCATTATCATTTCAAACTTAATATGTGTAAAACAGAATTAATCATATAAAATCTTGTAACTATCAAAATCTGCCCCTAATGCAACTTTCCTACTTTGTTAATATAAGCATTTTGCATCTCTTTACCTTGACTTCAAATCCCAAGTTTGCTATTTAATTTTTCCTCTCCCTTGCTTCCATTGTTCTCCAACTGCTTAACCTGCTTTTCGTCTATCTCCAGTCTGGCCTAATTTGTAAACTGTCAGATAGTATTGATCAGAAATTAGATGTATTATATAGTAGGTGAGAACTAGATAAGTTTTCATTAGTAGACATAGAATGCAGTAAATCTTTAAATTCAGATAACGAGTAGGAAACTGTCCAGTGTTTACATTTTTTTCAATCATGAGAGTGAGATGAGCCAGGAGCACAGTTGGAGACACCAATCAGAATAGGGGTCCCACAGAGAGAGAACTGGAGTAGGCCTCACTCCCTGTTGCTCTAGGTACAAACTGCCTTCTATTTAATATTATGGTGCAAAAATCCACATTCAACTATAATAAACAGTAGTAAATAGAACAGGAAACTTGGGGAGGCTTATCACAGTGGACAAAGGATGAAAAGATTAAATCTTGAGGGGATATACTTGGCTTATAAATTAAAGAATTATACTGGGCCTCTGATCTAGGGAACTCCTTGGGTGTCATAGGGTTTCTCCTGCTTATACATGGTTATCGTCAGCGTAGTCCATGGAAATAAGCTAGTATTCTTTAGTTCACCTACCTCCCCTACTGTGTCTGATGACCATCTTGGCCTAATAAGAAATTTGGAGACTAGGAGTCAAAAGGGTACTTTGTCTTTATGAATTGACTGAGAGTTCTTAGTAGTTTCAGAAGCTGCTTTTCCTCCCCCTCTTGCTGTCACCAGAAAAGGGTTGGGTATTCCCCACCTCCACCACCAAAGGGGCAAGGATAGGTCAAAGGAGACAGTAACCCACGCCACCTCTAGGTAAGGGGTTCTTCTCACTTTTGTGCTTTTGCGGCCACTCTTCTTCCTGCCTACAATACCTCCCTAGACCTTATAGCCAGCCAAGCTCTGAAATTTTAAAAGCAATGTTAATAAATGTAGCTTCAGTTGATTTTCAGGAGTAGTAATTTATCTACTCTTGATCATCCATATTATGTGTGTTAATTCCTTTAGTAAACACCTGTACATACTTTGAGATACCTGAGTAGATTAAGACTATGGCTGTCATTATTATTTTGAAGTAGAAGCCTATGCCAAGCTGTTGCCATGTGAGTTCATCAATTCAAAATGCATATAGCAATAATTTTTTTTCAAAAAAAACTATGATAAGCAACTATTAGTTTCTGTTGGAAGGTAGTAGAAACATAAGTAATGACCTCTAGCCTCAAAAATTATAAAATCTCCTTAAAATGTTAAAGTATAAGCATTTAAAATTTAAATGTGTATGTCTTAATTCTGTATACATTTACTGATTTGCTGAGTGCACTCCAGGCAATATTCAAACCATTTTGAAGATGTGTGAGTAAACTAAACAGAAATGTTTGTTCTTGTGGCACTCATGTTCTTTCAGAAGAGACAGTAAATTTAAAGTTATTAAAATGTGATGAGTGCTGTGGAAGAAAAGGAAAATGGGATAAGGAGAACTGGGAGAGCCAGGAGGTGGACTGAGGGGAAGATGGGGGAATAATAATACTGTATTAAAAGGGAAGTCAGGGTGGGCCTTACTGGAGGTTCTTATATTTTAGTAAAGACTTGAAAGAGGTAAGGAGGTGGACAACATGAATATCTAGAGAGTAACATTTCCGGCCAAGGAATCAGAGAGGCTCTAAGATAGGAATGCCTGGTATTCAAGGAACAACAAGGAGAAGCTGTGGGTGAAGTGGAACAAGTGAAGGAGGTAAAGTAGTAGGAGATGAGGTGAGGGATGTAGAAGGCTGGTGGTCAACAGATCACATGGGACCTTACGCACTCTGGGAAGGACTTCAACTTCCATTCTGGATGAAGCAGGAACCATTGTGGGATTTCAAGCAGATGGCAGGCAGATCTTTTCATGCCATAAGTCATGTCAAATATTATGATACATGTTATAAATTATTTAAACTTTCCTGTGGTAAGAATCCTCAGATTCACTTTTTAAATCCAGTTAAACATGATACATAAGCAGCATATCAAATCAGAATGATATCAAAAAGTTGAAAATTAAGTATTGATGAAAGAAGATGTAAAGGAGAATAATAATGAAAATAAAGCAATAACTGCAGCATTAAAATCAGACAAAACCAAATTCAAGGCAAAAAAAATATAAGACAAAGAAGAGTGGCTTATATGATAACAAGCACAATTGCTAAGAAGTTAGAGCAGTTAGTTTAAAATTTTTTAGGTAACTAAAAACAGCATCAAATATATATGTAAAGCAAAAACTGATGGAAATTCAACTAAAATTACTGTCTAATTTATAGTCATGTTAGGAGTCTTTAACACACTGAGCAGGTATTTCATAATATAGAGGATTTGAATAACAATGTTACTGAATCATGTGTATGTAGTTTTGTGCATGTGCCCCTGAAAAAGAATATGAGTGTACTTGCAAACACTCATGGAAAATTTATTTCTAAAATTACTGTGAAGTATACCACAAAGAACATCTCAACATATTTCAAAACACTGAGATCATAAGGCTACATTCTAATTGTGCAGAATAATAAAATCAGAGGTAAACAATAAAAAGAATGGCTTGGAATTTTAAAATTTTTTATTCTAGTGGAAGATGAAATTAGAGCAAAAGGTATAGACTAGCGGTATAGAAAAACAAAAATGTTGTGGAATAAGCAAAACCTCTGGGTTTAAACCAAAGTATGGTTTCAAGGAATATTTATACCTTTAGAGACCTAAAAGAAAATGAATGCTTAAACGTAAAATAACCAAGCATTCATCTCTAGAAACTAAATGAAGAACAAAAGCAAAACATTAGATGGATTAAAGACTTAAATGTCAAACCTAAAACCATAAAAATCCAAGAAGAAAATCTAGGGAAAACTCTTCTGGACATTAACCTAGGCAAATCATATATGGCTAATACCTCAGAAACAAATGCACAAAAATAAATAAGTGGGATGTAATTAAACTAAAAACCTTTTGCACAGCAAAAGAAATAATGAACAGAGTAAATAGGCAGCCTACAGAATGGGAGAAGATATTCACAAATTATTCATCTGACAAAGGACTAATATCCAGAATCTACAAAGAACTCAATCAGATAGTAAGAAAACTAATAGCACCATTAACAAGTAGGTAAATCACATGAACAGGCATCTCTCAAAAGAAGATATATGAATGGCCAACAAACTTGTGAAAAAAATGTTCAACATCACGAATCATCAGAGAAATGCAAATTAAAACAACAATGAGATACCACCTTACACCAGTCAGAATGACCATTATTAAAAAATCAAAAAAACAAATCCACAGTAATGTTATTTGAGTGTCTGCTATATTTGAGATGCTGTTTCAAGAGCTTAACTCATTTAATATTGTAAGGATTCCCATTTCATAGATGAAGGAACTAGAGCATGGGAGATTAGGCAACTTGCCCAGAATAACACAGCTCCCAAGTAGCAGAGGCAGCACTGGGATTGTATCATGTTCTCCATCAGTGGACTCGTTGTCAGGTCCACATTCCCTGTCCATTTTTCTTTTCATTGCCATGTTGAAAAATGGATTTGTAATGGAAACACTGCCATACTCATTCTGAGTGTATGACACTTTTGTTCATTTGATGCCCCCTCAAAAAACAAATTGTCATTTTTAATATCTGTGCCTTCACATCTAAATAAAAGTGGGAAAAGTTTGCCTAAATGTATTTTAACATATTGCGTATTTTACTTAGTCAACTGTAGTCAAGCTCTGCAACCTTATTTCTGATTAGTGCATTGTTTTTAAATGAAGTTGCTGTAAATGTGTGTGGAATTTTGTGTGAATTTTCTTTTTTACAAAGTTTTTAATTAATAATAATTATATATTTATAGGTGCAATGTGATTTTTTCAATACAGATATACATTGTGAAATGAACAAATCAGGCTAATTAACATATCCATCATCTCACATACTTATCATTTCTTTGTGATGAGAACGTTTAAAATCTGATTGTTTAATAATTTTGAAATGTACACTATATTATAATTAACAATAATTACCTTGCTGTATAATAGATCACCAGAACTTATTCCTGCTGTCCAACTGGAAATTGGTGCCTTTTACCAATTTTTCCCTTTCCTCAAGCCTCTTCCCATCCCCCACAATCTTATGAGTTTGACTTTTCTAGATTCTATATGTGAGTGAGATCATACAGTATTTGTATTTCTGTACCTAGCTTATTTCACTTAGCATAATGTCCCTAGATTCATCCACATTGTTGCAAATGCAGAATTTTCTTCTTTTTTTAGGGCTGGAAAGTATTCCATTATGTATATATACTACATTTTAAACATCATTTCATCCATTGATGGGCACTAGATTGTTTCCATATCTTGGCTATTGTGAGTAGTGCTGCAATGGACATGGGAGTACAGACATCTCTTCATGTACTGATTTCAGTTCCTTTGTCTGTGTATCCAGAAGTGGGCTTGCTGGATCATATGCTAGTTGTATTTTTAGTTTTTTTGAGACCCCTCCATACTGTTCTCCTTAATGGCTGTACTAATTTATGTTCCCAGTAATTTTATGGGTATTGCATTAAATCTGTAGATTGCCTTGGGTATGATAGATATCTTAACAATGTTGATTCTTCCAATCCATGAGCATGGAATATTTTTCCATTTGTTTGTGTCATCTTAACTCAAAAAAACAACAGATGCTGGAGAGAATGTGGAGTAAAGGGAACACTTCTACACTGTTGATGGGAGTGTAAACTAATATAACCTCTGTAGAAAACAGTTTGGTGATTCCTAAAAGATCTAAAAATCCACCTTCCATACGACCCCGCAATCCCCCCACCGGGAATATACCTGGAGGAACAAATCACTCTATGAAAAAGATACCTGCACACATATGTTTATTGCAACATTGTTCACAATAGCAAAAACATGATACCAACAGTGCTGACCATCAAAAGAAAGAAGGCTGTATAAAAAAAAAAATGTGGGACAGCAGGACATGGTGGCTCAACCTGCAATCCCAACACTTTGGTAGGCCGAGGTGAGATGATTACCTGAGCCCAGGGGTTCTAGACCATTCTGGATAATTTGGTGAGTCCTTGTCTCTACAATAAATCACAGAAAAACTAGCCAGGCAAGGTACGTCTGTAGTTCCAGCTGCTTGGAAGGCTGCGGTGGAAGAATCACCTAAGCCCAGCAGGTTGAGGCTGCAGTGGCTGTGAGCCTGCCACTGCACTCCAGCCTGGGTGACAAGAGTGAGACTCCCAACTCAAAAAAAATAAATGTGGAACATATACACAATGGAATATTACGCAGCCATAAAGAAGGACAAAATTATGAACTTCACAGCAACTTGGATGGACTTAGAGTCTATAATACTGAGTGATCTATCACAGAAACAAAGAACTGAGTAACACATGTTCTCATTCATAAATGGACCTTGAGCAATTATCATAATACTATAAGAAAAGGATTGGTAGTGAGAAACTGCCTGGCATGTGGGGTGGGGACTGGCAGTAGTGGTATCTGCCAGGGGAGGGGGGCACACCTCATCAACAATGGTACCTGTATAATGAACATTTGTATACCTAACCCTAAATTGTACCCCACAAATTTAAAATAAAAAATTTAAAAATAAAAAGAATTAAAATTTACATTCCCACCAACAGTGTAACAGTGTACAGAGGTTCCCTTCTCTCCTCATCCTTGTGATTGGCTCTTGATTAATCTTTTTGTTATAGTCTGTATTAAAATCACTTTCCTCCAAAAGCTGGATGTAAACAAAGACACAAGTTCAGGAAGCTGGTAATTTTTTTTTTTTTTTTACTGGATTTTAGATTGGGTGAACTCTTTGAAAAGGCTAAAATCATTATATATAATCAGATGAAGAACCTGTATTATGTGTAGTTTTAATTTTTCCTTAGTACTCCCTTTCAACCAGTGCCATAAATTGAGATTTGACTTTTCTTGGGCAGGAGGGGTGTGTATGCATGTTTATCTGCCTGCACATGTGTATGTGACAAAGAGACAGATTTATTCAACAGGAAATAAGGACCATTTTAAAAATACAGTCATGTGTAGATAAAGAAACATGACCTGGTACTCCAATCCGCTTCAGTTAATCATATTACTGTGGTGTGTGCCCCCACCACAAACTACACCAAAAGTAAAACTTGTTGATAGATTTCAACCACTGTTTCTAAGTTGGTCACTATATATCTGTTTATATTCTTGTATGTGTGTGTATTATTATGTATATTCAAATATATGCATATAAAGAAATAATTATGTGTGTGTATATATAGACATATATATAAAATGCTTGTTCAAATGAATATAAACACATGCACGGGTGCTTTCATAAAATATAATATATTCCAAATTGAGTTCTAGATTCAATTTGTATGGTCAATTTTACTCTCTGTTTTTCCCCTGAGAAAGCTTTTAAATATTACGGGGGCAAAAATGTTGTGGTAGTTTCAGCTGTCCCTGCAACCACTTTCATTATTTGTGTCATTATTACTGCTGCATAATCTGAACATAAAAAAACATGGTGCTGTAACAAATGACTTCCCACTACTGACAGTTATAGCAGCAGCATTTCAATACTGATGAAAAATTTCCCAGCAAGATATCTGGCCAGGTTTACATAAACCAAACAGGAAATGGCTGCCACTATTCACATTAAATTCAAACCGTTTGGTGTAACTTTATCTGTTTTACATTACTATAAAATCTCTTTCATTTTCAACTGGTGAAATTTCATCAGTATTAAGGTTGGAAAAAAGTAACTTGAGGTTTGATGTGTAGCCTTCTTGTTTTGTTCTTTGATAAGATCTTTCAAAGATAATTTTTGAAAAGTTGTTTTGGTTTCTGATTGTTTAAATTTTATGAACTTTGTAAATTTTTATGATAGGGAGAGGTTTGTTATGACTTTTTCCCAATGGACTGCTAATAGAAGTTAGCTTGTCTGGCCCATGTGCTAGATGCTGTCAGTATCAAACTGCCTTTGACTTTCACACTTCTCAGGGGACTAGTAATTGTTGTGTTCAAACAGCCTGTAATTGTGATCCCGCTGGCTTTCTCAGTACGCTTCTGGCTATTAGAATCATTAAACAACTCAGCACCTGTTAACAGCATTGTAAATATTCAACCCTGCTTGTGTGCAGGTTGAGTCCAATATAGAGAAATCTTACAGAGCTCAGTCTCATAAATTAGAGCTTCTGACAAGTCAATTATTGTGAAACTGGGTTTCTCTGTGAAATAAATGAAATAGCTGCTGACA
Organism: Carlito syrichta; assembly: GCF_000164805.1. NCBI lineage: Eukaryota > Metazoa > Chordata > Mammalia > Primates > Tarsiidae > Carlito > Carlito syrichta. Next base: position 5,206 of record NW_007258188.1, on the reverse strand, counting down.
AAAAGGTAGGTTGTCTATTTATGGCAAGGAGGAAATAATGACTTCATGATTCAACGCAGTGAGCATGAAACTACATTTTATCCTTTATCCATAATTAAACAGTTATGTAATATTTCTGTTTAAATAACCAGTAAATTATAACTTTTGTACTGTGAAGGGTGCTACATGAAAATAGGCCTTTTTACTTAGTTGGTGTATGCTTTTTTCAAGTTAGCAAGGAGATTATTGAAATTAATGATAGGTAATATTTTAAGCTAAAAATTACACATAAACTGAAAAGTTTACTTGATAGAAGTGAAGGCCATACTCTATTAGTACAGATTATAGAAATCTAAACTCCATCCCTTATTCACAGAAAAATATCAATCTATATTAACTCTGAAAATTTTATGTAACCTAAAAAAAAAGCTTCATTTACATTTAGTGTTATTATTTTAGTGTCTCACAAATTATATGTCTAATTAAGATGAAGCAATATCTTGCTTTTATAAAATATTTTAAGTGACTTAGAACCTCAGTCTTAATATTAGCAAAGAATAATATTGGGTAAAAATCAGTGCAGTTCAAGTTACTTGAATTTTGTATTTCTTCTGTTAGGCAAGTCATTAATGCTGTTGAGCACCTTTAGGAAAAAAAAATATATATATATATATTTATATATATATATATATCTCAAGTGTAAATAGCAAAGCTATTATGTTTACCGCTCAAAGAAATAGGTTAATTTTTAGCAAGTTAGATAATGAATAATAGTAGAATCATTCAGTAATTTGTTGTAGTATCAAAAACATGATTTTAGTTGTTTTCTTTTTGGCAACTTATTTTAAATGTTTAAGAAATATGTACCCTAGCTGTATTTTATCTGGATGAAAGGCACAAATTAGTCTTTAAAAAGTCCCAGTAGATTTGAATAAAGAAACTTAAGAAGGCATATTAACCCCTAAAATATAACTTATAAGTACAGTAAATAAAATAAAGCAAAACAGTGAATAAAATAAGTCTACTTTTAAAGTCTATAGTTTTTAGAGGAAAGTTTTTATTATTGATGGTTTTAAATATCATTTGTAATTGTACCATATTTATTCATTAAAGCATAAAATGGTAAAGTTGATATCCTAGCTATATTTATAGGATAATGGTTTATGGTAATCAGTGGTAGCATCCCTGAGTTTTGTTTTGTTTTTTCCAAATGGCCTAATAAATTCATAGATAAAAGTGGAATTTTAAATATTTGTGTATTTTGCAGTAATATTTTCAAAATATCTTCTTTCTGTAACTTTAATTGCATCAATAATTGTTCCAAAATCAAAGCAGATTCAGTTAAAAAGAAATAACTTGATTCTTGCTCTACAAATGGTACCACTTATGCAGTACCCTGCGCACATTTTCAGTACTGTTTTCAATTTAGAAATAACTTTATCAACTATATATTAGTCCAGACAGCTGAAGATCATATTGGAAAATTTATAGGCTTAGCAAGCCAAGAGAACGTGAAAGACAAAGTAAGCACTTTTATTGCAGAAAGTTTGACTGATGAATTTTATTTCTTGGAAAAAAATGAAAGAGAAAAAATATTTTAAATAATTTGAAATGGTTTTATGTAGTTATCTCTTTTATGGACCTTGAATGTCCAGAATTTTTATTTTCACCTCTAAAGCAGAAAACATTATTTTAACGAAATACTCCTATGTAGTCATTTTTCAAAATAAAGGAAATATTTCCTAATGGTTAGTAATTCTGGTTTTTCACTTCCATATACTTGCGTGCCTGATTAGACATATATTTGAACATTTTGTTTAAATTTATGACAGCACTGAGTTCAGTACTTATTCACCTCTTCATTAATAAATTTTGCTTTATTTTGGTCCATGACAATAACCTTTTCAGGAAAAGCAATATTTTTTCTATAGACCAAAATTAAAATAACTATTTCTTCTTTTTGAGAGTTGTTTTCCCAAATAAATCCCAGGGTTCTCTTATTAATTCTTATTCAGTAGAGACTCTCATATTTGGGTGTACCTAGCTGTTTGCACTAACTCTTCTTTCTAGTGAAGATATAGCCTGACATGATTTAAGTCTCACTTTGTATACTTCAAAGTATTTTTTGTAGTTTACTGGCCCCAAGTCTTTCCCTTGGAAGAAAAACAAAATTAACCATCTGGACAGTAGTCTCCGTTGCCCTCAGGTGTCATGGTTTCCTTTAGGCCTCTACAATTTGAGACTGTTAACAACCTTTTCCCAGGCTATGAGTATTCCCTTCCTAGTTCTATGCAGATATAAAATCGTCATGGTGAGGTTTTAATGACGAGAACCTATTCTCTAAGACCCCTTTCCACTCCTGTCCTTTGACTTATATGGGAAAACAGGAGGTAAGGTATATAAATTCTCCAGGCTGATTAGGGTACAGGTTCATCCCGTAGGAATTAGAGAACTGCCATGATTGTGGATGTAATCTCTCGCCCTTTGAATCTATTCCCAGAACAGATTCATAATGATCACAGGGATTTGCCAAGAACCTCTCAGAGTTGCAGGGAGGAAAATTCAGGTGAATTGCATGTCCTGAGGTGTTTTAATTTGGAAAATAAATGGAGCTGGACCTTTGTGTTTTCTGTATGTTGAAGCCTAGTTAGAATGTTTTATTTTGAGCCTGATGGTGTCCCTCCTAGTCATTAGCATGAGATTTATTCCTTGAGCACTAGGGGATAAAAATCGACTAAATTTTCAAAAGAACTTATCCACCTTCTTAATCAATACTTTTGTGAATATTGTAAAGTTACTGAGGTTAGGTCTTATAATAAAAAGGGATTATATTTGTATGTGTGTGTGTGAGAGAGAGAGAGAGAAACTAAAGTGGCAGTTTTAGCAGAAAACATCTTGAAACAAGTAATAATCTTCCTTACTTTCTAGCTACTACAATTTGGGTGATGTGAGCCATGATTCTGTGAACAAATTTCTGTCCCATCTGATTGAGAAGTCCCTGATTGAACTGGAACTTTCCTACTGCATTGAAATTGGAGAGGTATGACCTAGTTATATACATTCTAGTTGAAAAGATTACCCAGCTTTTCAGCAGTAGGACTTCTGCTTCTAGTGACATCAGAATTTTCAAAGAAATTGTTGCAATAGCAACCTATGGCATGAATTATAAATTTTATGAAGGTACATACTTCAGTTGTGCTTTTTATTTATGTCATTTAATCTTTCTTTTGAAATAGGATAATCGGAGCATTGAGCCTCTGACATATGGCCGAATTGCCTCTTACTACTATTTGAAGCACCAAACAGTTAAAATGTTCAAGGACCGTTTGAAACCTGAATGCAGTACTGAAGAATTACTCTCAATTCTGAGTGTGAGTTTTTAATACCTTTCTTACCTTCTCTTTTTAATCTACGTCTTAAATTTTTACCATCTAGTTCTTTGAAATTTAACAGAAACCGTTTATAAACTTCTTCCCTCTGTCAAACAGGGTCACTACAAAGCAACATGTCTGGACTAAGTTCTCCGTAGATAATAATTTATTATCCAAACTTAGATCCTCATGAGAGCAGAATGGTGCACTAATAATATATAAGCCAGGATAGTACAGGCTGTCCTGAGCAATCCAGCCAATCACCCTATCCTTAAATTGAATTACGATTGAAAGCTTTTCCTCTTGCTTCTTTTGTATGGTTCCTGTTGATTACTTACCCATGATGTTACTGACGTTTCTTTACATACTATTGCCATGATTACATTCTCTCAGGGTTGGTTCCAGGACAGCTGTATCTCCCACCCACATACATGCTTCCAAAGAACTATAGATGAATCACATGGTAAAATACTATCCTGTGTTCATTTTCCTTTTCTGCCAGGAAGCTAAGAAATTAATATTTAAGACTAATACATTTCATATTGAAAGTAAAATTTCTATTAGAAGTATCTTCTTTACCTTTCTACATACTATATATCCTTCTGTCTTTTTTTTTCACTTTGTTCATTTTAAGTGTAATAATTTACCACAAAACTTTTTTAACACATTAGTCAGGATGTACAGATATCCTGAGTATTGATATTTTTTTAGCAAAGTTAAGAACTATTGGACTATTCTATCTTTTTAAGGTCCTTCTCTTGTAAATTCACTGTATGGCAGTTCACTTACTAGCTTTTTCTTTCCTCTCCTAGTGCTTTATCATTCTCACTAGGTTTAGAAATCCCATTCACAATTTTTCAATTTCTCAGTTTCTTCCCCCTCTGAGAAATTAGTGTGCAGATGCTGTACCCAGCATAGGGCCAAGGGTATTTTAGTGAGTTAGAAAATATCTGTTAATGATTTGATTGATGGATAGAAGGATAGACAGATAGATCATGTATTAATCAGTGTTCTATTATGTGTTCTGTGGTAAAAACAAAGGATTAAAGTATATGAGGCAGCTATCAAAAATATTTTTCTTTGAGAAATTAAAAATTCATTTCTGAGAGAATAGTATAAAATATAAAGATTTTTTTTAGATTCATAAGGATGAGATTTGTATCATCTCCTAGATGAAAATTTGTAAACATGGGCATGTAGTGCGCACCTGTAGTTCCAGCTCCTCGGAAGGCTGAGGTGGAAGGATCGCCGGAGCCCAGCAGGGCGAGGCTGCGGTGTCTGGGAGCGGCTACTGCACTCCAGTATGGGTGACCGAGTGAGACTCCAACTCAAAATATATATATATATATATAATTTTTTTCATCCTTACCTAACTTGGCATATTTACCTAATCTTATATTTAAATATACTTTTCTGCCTTGGGATCACATATATAATGACTAATACCTTTGAGCAGTTTTTTAATGTGCCAGATACTATTCTAAGAATTTTACATTGACAAACTCATTTATTCTTCACAACAACCACTCATATGATGTTAATAACAGTCTAATTATTCCAATTTTATAGATAAACCAACTTGTCCAAAGTTGCACAGCATGTAAGTAGTTTGCAGTCTAACACCTGAGTATGGGCTCTGAACCATTCTGCTGTATTGCTTCTCAAATCAGACACACACACACACACACACACACAAAATGAGGTAGAAGGTACTCAGGTGAGAGGTTGAAGTAAGTTATATTAAGGTTAGTTATACATTTCATGTAAGGGAAGTTTGTGAATACCATGTGCCTGTTAGATTCTGCATCCCCATCCTCCCCACTGAAAAAAAAAAAAGGTACATAATACCCATGGAA
>NW_007258187.1:280038-308262 GCF_000164805.1 Carlito syrichta | reverse complement strand
TCACCTCAGCCTCCCAAAGGCATGGGATTACAGGCTGAGCCACCGAGCCCGGCTGACTTCTCTTTCTTGATTTGAATACTGGTTATATGGGGACTTCAGATTGTGAAAATCAACCAAGCTGTACATATAAGTGTACTTTTCTGTGTGGGTCTGTGTTTTTCTTTTTTTTTTTGGTCAGGATCTCACTCTGTCACCCAGACTGTAGTGCAGTGGCACGATTGTGGCTCACCACAGCCTTAACCTCCCAGGCTCAGGTGAGTCTTCTGCCTCAGCCTAATGAGCAGATGGGGCTACAGGTATGCACCACTATGCCTAGCTAATTTTCTCATTTTTTTGTAGAGATGAAGTCTCATTATGTGTCTTAGGCTGATCTCAAACTTCCGGCCTCAAGCTATCCTCCCAACTCAGCCTCCTAAAGTGCTAGAGTCACAGGCATGAGCCACTGCACCCAGCCACTTTTCTGTATTATTATTATTATTATTATTTTTTGAGTTGGAGTCTTACTCTGTCGCCCAGACTGGAGTGCAGTGGCTGCTCCCGGCCCAAATCACAGCACTTTGGGAGGCAGAGGTGAAAGGATTACTTGAGTCTATGGATTCAAGATCAGCCTGGGCAACATGGTGAGACCTTGTCTCTACAATAAATCCAAAAATTAGCCGGGTGTGGTGGCACACGCCTGTAGTTCCAGGTACTTGGAAGGTTAAAGTGGAAGGATCGCCTGAGCCCAGCAAGTTGACACTGGGATGGCCGTGAGCATGCCACTGCACTCTAGCCTGGATGACAGAGTGAGACTTCAACTCAAAATAAAAAACAAAACCAAAAAAACCAATGCTTTCTAATGAGAGTAGATCTTGTCAAAGAAACACGCTAATGTATTAAAGTGGTGTTTTCCAAAGGGAGCACATGAGTTGATTTTAGACTGCTCAGAACATGAAATGAAATGGCATGAAATGATACAATCATATGATGAGAGAGTTTTCCGGTTCTGATCCAGACCTTCTGATGGTGCTGTGGAGAAAGCCTCAGTCTGATCCCACTGCGTTTTTTTGTTTTTTTTTTTTTGAGTTGGAGTCTCACTCTGTCGCCCAGACTGGAGTGCAGTGGCCGCTCCCGGCCCCCGCAGCCTCAACCTGCTGGGCTCTGGCGATCCTTCCGCCTCAGCCTTCCGAGTAGCCGGAACTATAGGCACGCGCTCCCAACGCCCGGCTGATTTTTTGATTTATTGTAGAGATGAGGTCTCGCCTGTCCAGGAGGGTCTCGAACCCGCGGGCTCAGGCAATTCTCTCACCTCAGCCTCCCAAAGACGCGGGATTACAGGCTGAGCCACCGAGCCCTGCTTCCCACTGCGTTCTTAACACTTCTCTTACCTTATCCAGAGCAGACCTCAATAGTTGGAAGGGGATTCACACACTTGGTCGAGGCTGCGGTGGCTATGAGCGTGCCACTGCACTCCAGCCTGGGCAACAGAGTGAGACTCCAACTCCAAAATAAAAAAATAACATAAAATAAAGAAAATCTGGCCAGGTATGGTGGCTTATGCCTGTAATCTCAGCATTTTAGGAGACTGAGGTAAGAGGATTGCTTGAGCCCAGGAGTTCAAGACCAGCCTGGGCAACATAGCAAGACTTAGTCTCTACAAAAAAAAAAAAAAAAAAATTAGCTGGGTGTGGTGGTGTGCCTACAGTCCCAGCTATTTGGGAGGCCAAGTCGGAAGTATTGCCTGAACCCAGAAGTTCAAGACTGTGGTAAGCCGTGACTGTGCCACTGCATTCCATCCTGGGTGACAAAGTGAGAGACTCTGACTCAAAAAAAAAAAAAAAAAGTCTGATTCTGACTTAAAGAAAGAAAAGAAAAAATGTCCTTAAATCAGTGATCTAGCTTTCATCTTAGGGAAATAGAAAAAGAAGAGTAAATTAAACCCAAAGCAAGAAAAAGAAAGGAAATAAGAGAATGGCATAAATAAGTAAAATAAGAATAGAGAAAATGCATGAAACAAAAAGTCTATTATTTGAAAGATCAACACAATTGACAAACCTTTATTTAGACTGAGAAAAAAAGAAGGAAGACTAAAATTATTAAAATCAAGAAAAAAAGGGCAAACATTGCTGGGCTCGGTGGCTCAGCCTGTAATCCAGCGCCTTTGGGAGGCTGAGGTGAGTGGATTGCCTGAGCCCGCGGGTTCGAGACCCGCCTGGGCAACGAGACCTCATCTCTACAAGAAATCAAAAAATCAGCCAGGCGTGGTAGCGCACGCCTGTAATTCTGGCTACTTGGAAGGCTGAGGCGGAAGGGTCGCCGGATCCCAGCAGGTTGAGGCTGGGCGACAGAGTGAGACTCCAACTCAAAAAAAAAAAAAAAAAAAAAGAATTGAAAGCAGGGTCTTGAAGAGATATTTGCTCACCCATGTACATAGCAATATCATTCACAATAGCTAAACATGGAAAGCAACCCAAATATCTATCAAGTGATGAACGGATAAGCAAAATGTGCTAAATGTATACAACGGAATATATTCAGCCTTAAAGAGGAAGGAAATTCTGATATATGCTACAACATGGATGAAACTTGAAACACTATGCTAAATGAAACAAGTGAGTCACAAAAGGACAAATACTGTATGATTTTTACTTATATAAAGTACTTTGGGTGGCCAAAATCATACTGACAAACAATAGGATGGTGGTTATCTAGTGCTTATGGAAGTTACTGTTTAATGGGTATAGAATTTCAGTTTGAAAGGTGAAAAGAAGCCGGGAACAGTGATGCATACCTGTACTCCCAGCTACTTGGGAGGCTGAGGAGACAGGAGCTGAGATTAGCCTGGGCAAGTGAGATCTTGTTTCAAAAAATTAAAATAAACAAAAGAATGAAAAATGCCATGGAGATGGGTGGTGGTGACAGTTACACAACATTATGAATATGTGAAGGGGGACCCACCGAAAAACCCAAATTATCTTTTGGAGGGCAGGTCCCTTGTAGTACAGGCATCCCCTGCTAGGTAAGTGTTCTAGGAAACCATTGGCCTCAGTGTGCCAGCTAGCGTTGTGAGAGTCTGCGTTTGGCTTCAGGGAAGTTTTTGTTTTTGGAGAGTTTTTCAACCATTGGTCCATTTCATGGGTGGTTTATGAGCACACCTGCCCATACCACGCTGAGTGTTCAGCAGTTTTTGATCAAAACCAGCATGACTGCTATGTCCCACCCTCCCTATTCACCTGGTCTCACCCAGAGCGACTTTTTTTGTTTTCCCGGATGAAAAAGTCTTCAAAGGGAAACGTTTTCTCGATGTGGGAGAGGTGAAACCAAAAAATGGCAGAAGCATTAAAAGGCATCCAAATTGACTAGTTCAAAAACTATTTTTGAGCAGTGGAAAAAGCATCTTGATATGTGTATTGCATCAAACGGAGACTACTCTGAAGGTGAATGAAGTTTAAACATGTAAGACTAAATATACAATTTTTTATAAGTAAATTGGTTTTGGGGGAACCCTTCTCATATTTAATACCACTGAACTGTACATTTAAAATGGTTATGATAATAAATTTTATGTTATGTGTGTTTTAACACAATACAAATTGAAAAAAGAATACCAATAGAATAAAAAACTAAAATCACACGATCACCTCAATAGACAGAAAAAGTGTTTGACAAAAATCCAATACCCTTTCCTGATTTAAAACAAAAAAACTCAATAAACTAAGACTAGAAGGGAACTTTCTCAATCTGATAACAGACATTTATCAAAGATCCAGAGCTAACAGCATACTTAACAGTGAAAGAATAAAAACTGTCTACTTAAAGTCAAAAACAAAACAAGCATGTTCACTACCCCCACCTCTATTCAATGTTGTATTGGTGGTTATGGCCAGAGCAATAAGAATGAAAGAAAGTTAAAAAAAAAAAAGAATAAGAGACATCAGATTGGAAAGAAAGAAGTAAAACTATCTCTATTTGCAAATGATATGATCTTTTATACAGAAAACTCCAAAGAACACACACACACACACACACACACACACACACACACACACACTCACACTCATAATTAGAGCTAACAAATAAATTAGGAAAAGTTGCAGAATACAAAATCAACATAAAAATTAGTTGTATTTCTATACACCAGCAATGAACAATTCAAAAAGGAAATGTTAAAATAATTCCAAACCGGGCTCGGTGGCTCAGCCTGTAATCCCGCGCCTCTGGGAGGCTGAGGTGAGTGGATTGCCTGAGCCCGCGGGTTCGAGACCCGCCTGGGCAGCGAGACCTCATCTCTACAATAAATCAAAAATCAGCTGGGCATGGTAGTGCATGCCTGTAATTCCGGCTACCTGGAAGGCTGAGGCAGAAGGATCGCAGGAGCCCAGCAGGTCGAGGCTGCGGTGGCTGGGAGCGGCCACTGCACTCCAGTCTGGGCGACAGAGTGAGACTCCAACTCAAAAAAAAAAAAAAAATAATAATAATTCCATTTACAATCGCGTCATAAATAATAAAATATTTAGACTAAATGTAACAAAAGAAATTCAAGGCTGGGCTTGGCGGTTCAGCCTGTTATCCCAGCACTTTGGGAGGCCAAGACGAGTGGATTGCCTGAGCCCATGGGTTCGAGACCAGCCCGGGAAACTTGGTGAGACCTTGTCTCCACAATAAATAAAAAACTAGCCAGGCATAGTAGCACGTGCCTGTAGTTTCGGCTACTAGGAAGGCTGAGGCGAAAGGATCGCCAGGGCCCAGTAGGTCGACGCTGGGGTGGCCGTGAGTATGCCACTGCTCTCCAGCCTGGGTGAAGGAGTGAGACTCCAACTCAAAAAAATTTAGAAGCTCAAGGCTTATACATTGAAATCTATAAAACACTGTTGAAAGAAGTTAAAGCCCAAAACAAGTGAAAAGACATTCTTAAATCTTGGGATATTTAATATTGTTATGAGCTCAACATCCCCCAAAATGTATTTATTATCAATGCAAGCACTATCAAAATTCCAGCTGTATTTTTGGCGGAAATTGACAAGCTGACAAACTTAAAATTCATGTGGGAATACAAAGGACCCAGAATGGCTAGAACAATCTTGAAAAAGAAGAACAAATATGGAATACTCACACCTTTCAATTTCAAAATTTATTACTATACAACTACAATACTCAAGCCTGTGGAATTGTGGAGTGGTCTGGATATGTCACCCCAAACTAAACCCCTCCCAAGATGTCCCTGTCCTAATCCCTGGAACCTGTAAACATGGTTAAAGACCATCTTTGCAGGTGTGATTAAATTAAGGATCTTGAGATGGGGGATTAGCCTGGATTAGCCAGGTGGGCCCAATGTAATCACAAGAGTTTTTTGTTTTTTTTTTGAGTTGGAGTCTCACTCTGTCGCCCAGACTCGAGTGCAGTGGCCACTCCCAGCCACTGCAGCCTCGACCTGCTGGGCTCTGGCGATCCTTCCGTCTCAGCCTTCCAAGTAGCAGGAACTACAGGCGCGCGCTACCACGTCCGGCTGATTTTTTTATTTATTGTAGAGATGAGGTCTCGCCAAGTTGCCCCAGGCAGGTCTTGAACTTGCGGGCTCAGGCAATCCACTCACCTCAGCCTCCCAAGGAGCGAGATTATAGGCTGAGCCACTGCCTGGTTCACAAGAGTTTTTAATAAGAGGAAGGCAGGGGGATCAGAGTCAGAAAAGGTAATGTGGTAATGGGAGAAGAGAGATGAAGATTTGAAGATGCTGCTGGCTTTAATTTATTTGATTTGGAAATCACATATATGAATGGGTCTACTGTCGAGAATATACAGTAGAGAAAGCTTTTACCACCTAGTAATAAACAACCCAAATTTTAAAAATCACCAGGGAAAAGCAAATTAAAAACACAGTGGTATATCACCTCATACCTGTTAGGATGACTTTAAAGGTGGAGGAAGAGACCACGAACCAAGGAACGCAGGTGGTCTCTAGAAGACGGAAAAGGCAAGGAAATGGATTTTCCTCTAGAGCCTCTGGAAGGAATGCAGCTCTGCCTACGCTTTGAGTTTAGCCTGTATGATGATAAACTTGTGTTGTTTTAAGCTGCTAAATTTGTAATACTTTGTTATAGAAGCTAATACATACTGGCACAAGAAATAAACTCATACATCCATGGTCAACTGATTTTCAACAAGAGTGCCAAGACAATTAAATGTCTAAAGACTAGAGTCTTTTAACAAATTTTGCTGGGACAACTGAATATCCACATGCAAAAGGATGCATCTGGACTCCTACCTCACACCATATACAAGAAGCAATTCAAAATGGATCAAAGACTTAAATGTAAGAGCTAAAACTAATGAAACCTTTAGAAGAAAACAGGTGGAAATCTTGTTGATCTTGGACTATGCAATATGGCACAATGGAAAGCAGAGCAATCTAAGAAAAGATTGATGTATTCAACTTCCTCCAAATTAAAAACTTCTATGGTTCCAAGTCCACTGTCAAGAGAGTAAAAAGACAATTTATAGAATGGGAGAAAATATTTGGCAATCATATATATGAATGGGTTTACTATCCAGATATACAGTATAGAAAACTTTTACCACTTAACAGACAAATAATCAAAATTTTAAAAATCATCAGGAGAAAGCAAACTAAAAACACAATGGTATATCACCTCATACCTGTTAGGATGGCTATTATCAAAAAGACAAAGGATAACAAGTATTGACAAGGATGTAAGGAAATGAAAATGCTTGTATACCACTGGTGGGAATGTAAATTAGTACAGCCATTATGGAAAACCATATAGAGGTTCCTCAAATAAATTTTTCAAAAAATTACCATACAATCTAGTAATCTCACTTCTGGGTATATTTCCAAAATAAATGAAATCAGTTTGTTGAAGAGATAGCTGCACTCCCATGTTTATTGCAGCATTATTTATGATAATCAAGATATGGAATCAACCTAAGTGTCCACTGATGGACAAATGGATAAAGAAAATGTGATACACACACACACACACACACACACACACACACAAATGGAATATCACTCAGACTTAAAACAGGAGTAGTCAGGTGCAATGGTTCATGCTTATCTCAGTGCTTTGGGAGATCAAGGCAGGAGGATTGCTTCAGTTCAGGTGTTCAAGCCTGCAGTGAACTATAATTGTACCACTGCACCCAAATCTGAGTGACAGTGAGAAATTTAGTAACAGAGTATAAAGTTTCAGTTAATAAAGGATAAATAGGTCTGGAGATGACTAACATTAATAATAATATATTGCGCATCTGAAAATTGCTAAAAGAGTAAATCTTGAATGTTCTTACCACTAAAAAATAAGTATGTGAAGTGATGGATATGTTAATTAACTTGATTTAATAATTTTACAATATATACATGTAATCACAACATGACATTGTGCACCATAAATATACACAATTTTTTTTTTTTTTGAGTTGGAGTCTCACTCCATCGCCCAGACTGGAGTGCAGTGGCTGCTCCAGGCCACCACAGCCTCGACCTGCTGGCCTCCGGCGATCCTTCCACCTCAGCCTTCCAAGTAGCTGGAACTACAGGTGTGCACTACCACGTCTAGCTAATCTTTGATTTATTGTAGAGATGAGGTCTCACCAAGTTGCCAGGTGGGTCTCGAACCTGCGGGCTCAGGCAACTCACTCACCTCAGCCTCCCAAGGCGCAGGATTACAGGCTGAGCCACCGAGCCCGGCAATATACACAATTTTTATTTGTCCATTATACCTTAATAAAGTGGAAAATCAAAGTAAAAAGGAGCAAAGAATTTGAATAGATATTTCTCCAAAGATATATGAATAATAGACACATTAAAAGATGCTTTCTGGACGTGGTGGCTCACGCCTGTAATCCCAGCACTTTGGGAGGTGGAGGTGAGAGGATTGCCTGAGTCCATAGGTTCAAGACCAGACTGAGCAACATGACGAGACCTCGTCTCTACAGTAAAATCCAAAAATTAGCCAGGCACGGTGGCACATGCCTGTGGTTCCAGCTTCTTGGAAGACTGAGGTGGAAGGAACACCTGAGCCCAGCAGGTCGAGGCTGCTGTGGCTGTGAGTGTGCCACTGCACTCCAATCTGGGTGACAGAGTGAGATTCTGACTCAAAACAACAACAACAACAACAACAAAAAACAAGCTCAACATCATGTCATTAGGTAAATACAAATCAAAACCACTTCACAACACTCGTTAGGATGGTTGTAATTTTAAAACATGACAAATAATAAGCATTGGCAAGGATACAGAGAAATTAGAAAACTTATACACTGCTGGGAAATGTAAAATGGTGCAGCACCTGTGAAAAACAGTTTGGTTGTTCCTCAAATAGTTAAACATAGTTTTTGCATGGTCCCGGCAATTTCACTCCTAGTATAAACACAAGATAAAGACATATGTTCATGCTGAAATGTGTATATGAATGTTCATAGCTCATTATTCATGATAGGCAAAAAATGAAAGCTACTCAAATGTTTATTAACTGATGAATTGATAAACAAACTGTGGCTTATGCATACAATGGAATATTATTCAGCCATAAAGAGGAATGAAGCACTGATCTGTTACAACATGGATGAGCTTTGAAAACATGATGCTAAGTGAAAGGCAACTGGGGCCAAGTATCATATAATTCAGTTTATCTGAAACACCCAGAATACGCAAATCCATAGAGACAGAAAGTAGATTGGTGCCTTGGGGAATGACTGCTAATAGGTACAGGTTTCTTTTCAGGTGATGAGAATATTCTGGAAGTAGATAGTGATGATGGATACACAGCCTTCTGGATATGCTAAAAATTGGACTGTACACCTTGAAATACTGACTTTTATGGTATGTGAATTATAAATTCATTTGGGAAAAAAATTGTCAGATTGTTTTCCATAGTTAGAGCATCTTATTTTGATCCATAACTTCTCTTTTTTCATATTGAAGAAACCATGTCAAACATCTCACTTTCTTCACTTTGTTTTTTTTTTCCTTGTGGAGTTACCTAATATATCCTCAGCCCCAATAGATCCTGTAAGCTGGTCACTAGATCTGTTCCAAACCCTTGCTATTCACAGTGTGTTTGTGAGCCTGCAGCATCAGTACCACCTGGGAGTCTATTAGACAAGTACAATCTCAGGTCCCACCTCAGACCTGCTGAACCAGAATCTGCATTTTAACGAGATGCTCAGGTAACTTACACGTGCCTTAAATCTTGCCACACCCAAGAACCCTCTGGGGAGCTTTAACTCTCCTAGTGTCTGGCTGCATCCCAGACCAATTATATATGACTTTCTGGGCTCGGGGGCTGGGCTTCAGGTTTTAATAAAGTGTTCCGGTGATATCCATATGCCAGAAAACTTTGGAGATACTCGGTTATAACAACTGGATTTGGGTTTGGTTTTTAAATTTTTTTTTAAAATTTTCATTTCTAAATGAGTTTATTTCAGCAAAGGCTGTATTGAAAAATGTCTCTGGCAGCACAGTGGTATGCAGACTTGGCAACATTTGATTGTAAGCTTGTGTGTGTGTGTGTGTGTGTGTGTGTGTGTGTGTGTGTGTGTGTGTGTGAGAGAGAGAGAGAGAGAGAGAGAGAGAGACTACTTCATAGGTTACATTTTCATTTCCAAATGGATGTATTTCAGCAAGGATGATACAGAAAAATGTCCATGGCAGCACAGTGGCACGCAGACTCAGTAACACTCTGGAACCTGAAGTCTGTCCATTGAGGTGATGAGAAAAGACTGAAATCTCAAGGTGCTCCTTTGGTTCCGCTGAGTGGGATGGGAGACTGAATGTCGGGCTCCAAAAAGGAGACTTCGGAGCCATGAAGTGTGGGACGAGGAGAGAGGAAAGAAGGGAGGGGGAAAGAGAGAAGGAGGGGAGAGGTTAGGACATGGTGGGAGGTGGTGAAGTCAGGAGGAAAGCCCCTGGGGTGGGTAGCTCAAAGGCTTTTTATTTTCCTCAAGTGCACAGAGCACCGAGTAACATGCTCAGGCCAGAACTACAAATCAAGGGCTTGGCACACATTCTGAGTTTTCTCCATGCCCTGCTCTGTGTGGGACAATGCTGGGAGCACTGCAGTGACCAAGACAAGACAGTCCTGTCCCTGCCTACTCAGGCTCACAGTGGGATGGAGGAGGCAGACGTTGACCAGAGCCCAACACAGTGAGGGGAGTTGCCAAAGTGACCAAAGCACTGAGAGAGGATGCACATGCTAGGTTGATCTGGGTTACAATGGGGAAAAACAAAAGTGAACATGCGAGCCCATAGGCAGCAACTGGCCCAGACTGGGGCTAAGGGAAGGCTTCCTGGAGGAAGGGACATTGAAGGGGAGACTGGGGCCAGTGGGAAAAGGCAGGAGAGAATATTTCTGACAGAGAGAACATGTAAGACTTGAGACTTTCTGACATCACACAACATCCCCAGGTTGAAACAAGATGACATTGAGACACCAAATAGACCATTAACAACGCAGGAAATTGACTCTGTCATATGAAAACTACCTACAGAAAAAGCCCTGGACCAGATGGCTTTCCAGCAGAATTCTATTAAACGTACAAAGAGGAGCTGATATCAATCCTACTGAAAGTATTCCAGGCAATTGAGAAAAATTTGAGGTGAACAAGTGTCTTGGTGTGTCCACAGTCCAGATAGAAGGCGAATGTGCCTAGACCAACTAATATTTTGAGTGCATCCCCCATGTACCGGGCACTGTTCTAAGCATTTTAAATGTCAAGCACTGTTCTAGGCACTTAACAGTTAGCATCTCTTTTAATCTGTGCAACAACTCTGTGAAGAAGGTGTTGCTATTAACTTTATTTTACAGATTTAGAAACTGAGATACAGAGAGATTCAAGTAATTTGCTCAAGGTCCCACAGCGAAAAGTAGTGGAGCCCAAACTTGAATGCACTGGTTCCAATGTCTGCCCATTTCACCACTACCCTGTCCTGCCTCTCTGCATATGCACTGCATTTGCCAGAGTTTTTTCCTTTTTTAAAAGCCAGGAGAGTTCACGTATTACTTACACAATCTTAAAAAGTTTGAGTGTCAGATAGACAGGAAATGATCCCCAAGTACGATTATCAAAGAGGAAAAGCAAGGTTCAGAACACCGCAAACAGCAGGCCACTATGGTGGCGGGCAGGTAGGAAGGATCTACTAGCAATTGTATAAACTACCTTTGGAAGGACACACAAGAAACCAGTAACAGCAGTCACCTCCTCAGCCCAGAGTAGAAGATGAAGAAGAGAGAGATTCTTCTGGTGTGCTTTTTGTACCTTAAAAAGATTACTTTGGCCAGTTGCCATGGCTCACACTTGTAATCCCAGCACTTTGGGAGGCCAAGGTGGGAGAAGTGCTTGATGCCAGGAGTTCAAGACCAGCATGGGCAACATGAGGAGACCTTGTCTCTACAAAAAAACAAAAAATTAGCTGGGCATGGTGGCACACGCTTGTAGTCCCAGGTACTCAGGAGGCTGAGGCAGGAAGATCATGTGAGCTCAGGAATTCAAGGCTACAGTGAGCTATGATTACACCACTGCACTCCAGTCTGGGTGACAGAGTGAGAGCGTATTTCTGATACTGGAAGGCACTCCTAAGATTTAGGAGGGTTAGCAGTGAGGCCAGGGTTAGTGCCCTCCTGCTGGTGTTGTTCTTTAATCACTGTCTTGGATATGCTCCCCCAGGCTCCAGCTTCATGGCTATTTAGAGGCTGTGGCAATGGCAGCTTCTTGCTCCTGGAGCACAGTGTTTTTTTTGTTTTGTTTTGTTTGAGTTGGAGTCTCACTGTCTCCCAGGCTGGAATGCAGTGGTACACTCATGGCCACCAGGGTAGACCTGCTGGGCTTTGGCAATCCTTGCACCTCAGCCTTCCAAGTAGCCACAACTATAGGCGTGTACTACTTGGCTAATTTTTAAAAAAATTATTTATTGTAGAGACGAGGTCTTGCCAAGTTGCCCGGGCCAGTCTTGAACCCGCGGGCTCAGGCAATCCACTCGCCTTGGCCTCTCAAAGTGCTGGGATTATAGGCTGAGCCACCGAGCCTGGTCTCACAGTGTTCTTGACATAAATGGTTTCAGTAGGCACCTCTGGACACCTCAACTTCCTGGTTGCAGGGGAGATAGCAGGGCCCTGTGGCTGTTTCTGTAGTATTTTCTTGGGAGTAATTTCTGCAAACCCAGGCTGGAGCCCACGTCTCCAAATCTTCCACCCTGTGTTTTAAGGAATTTTCAACCAATTCTAAGCACTCTCGGCTACCATTCAAGGTTTTCTCTGTTTTTTCATTTTATCTATGAATATTTTAATGTTCTGTATATTCATTAAGAATTTCTAGCCGGGCTAGGTGGCTCAGCCTGTAATCCCAGTGCTTTGGGAGGCTGAGGTGAGTGGATTGCCTGAGTCCACGGGTTCGAGACCCGCCTGGGCAACTTGGCGAGACCTCATCTCTACAATAAATCAAAAAATTAGCCGGGCATGGTAGCGCGTGCCTGGAGTTCCAGCTACTTGGAAGGCTGAGGTGGAAGGATCGCCGGAGCCCAGCAGGTCGAGGCTGCGGTGACCAGGAGCGGCCACTGCACTCCAGTCTGTGAGACAGAGTGAGACTCCAACTCAAAAACAAAAAACAAAAAACAAAAACAAAAACAAAAATAAGATTTAAAAAAAAAAGAATTTCTAAAAAAAAATAGCTTAAAATACCACCTCAATATTATCATCACAATTAAAATATTAATTTTCTTAATATAATCAAATATCTAGTTGGTATTGGAGTTTCAGTTGTTTCATAAATGTCATAGTTTTTAATAGTTTGCTTGTTTGACTTAGGATTCAAATATATATTTCTTAAGTATCTTTTAATATATATTTTTCATCCATCCCTCTTTTTTTTCTGCCTTGGTATTTATGGAAAAAAATGGATCATTTTTCTGTAGAAAAACCTCATGACCTAATCACCACTCAAAGGCCCTACCTCCAACTACCTTTGGGAGTCAGGATTTCAACAAATTTTGGGAGGGAGACACAAACATTCAGAGCATGACATTTTTTGGTAATGTTTGCAGACATTAATGTCCAATGCTCAGATCCCTTAGAGGTTGCAAAATACTGATATTCTAATTATCTTTTTTTCCCATTTATTAGCTGTAATACTAGGTATTTTGAAAGTAATATAAAACCCTGCTTAAAACTATATTCAGTCCTATCAAATGTGGGATCTTGTTGAGTTAAATATAATGAAATGAGGGCTTAAGAAAGTCAATTATAATATATCCAAATTACATCATCAAATCCTGTACCAAATTCTTTTTGTGTGTGTGTGTTGGAGTCTCACTCTGTCACCCAGACTGGAGTGCAGTGGCACGCTCCCGGCCACCAGAGCCTCGGCCTGCTGGGCTCCGGCGATCCTTCTGCCTCAGCCTTCCAAGTAGCTGGAACTACAGGCATACGCTACCACGCCCACCTGATTTTTGATTTATTGTAGAGATGAGGTCTCACCAAGCTGCCCGGGCTGGACTTGAACCCGTGGGCTCAGGCAATTCACTTGCCTTGGCCTCCCAAAGTGCTGGGATTACAGGCTGAGCCACTGAGCCCAGCCCTGTACCAAATTCTTTATATGAAATCCCTTTCTGCTCAATATGCCTCGGAGGCGTCTGTTTCCTGTACTGAACCCTCTTCTATACAGACATCCTAAAATAAAACCCATAGCAGCTTGAACTTGGAGTGAGAGGATGGAAGCATGTCAGTTTCCTCATTTGTCAAATAAGAATCATAATACATTGCTCATTGAGTTGCTGGAAGCCCTGAGATAATGCAGGATTTAACTTATAGCTCACTGCAGCCTTGAATCCCTGGGCTGAGTCCATCTTCTCACATTAGCATCCTGAGTAGCCAGGACTACAAGTATATACTACCACACCTAATTGTATTTATTCATTTTTTGTAGAGATGGGGTCTCAATATGTTCCCCAGGCTGGTTTTGAGCTGCTGGTCTCAAGTGATTCTCCTGCCTTGGTTTCCCAAAGTGCTGGAATTATAGGCATGAGTCACTGTGCCTGGCCTTTATTTGTTTTTTTTTTTTGAGTTGGAGTCTCACTCTTGTTGCCCAGGCTAGAGTGCAGTAGCATGCTCATGGCCACCGCAGCCTCGTCCTGCTGGGCTTAGGCGATTCTTCTGCCTCAGTTTTCCAAATAACTGGAACTATAGATGCATGCCACCACGCTGGCTAGTTTTCGTGATTTATTGTAGAGATGAGGTCCTGCCACGTTGCCCAGGCAGGTCTCAAACCCCGGGCTCAGGTAATCCTCTCACCTCAGTCTCCAAAAGTGCTGGGAATACAGGCTGAGCCACTGTGCCCAACCTATTTCTTTAAGTTTACAACCTGCAAGGTAGCCATTCCACAGGTGCGAAAGCACAGGCTCCAGCAAAGACCAGAAACAGGCACTTTGAAGGAGGTGGGGCTGGGGTAGGAGTTTTGTGCTAAATGAATTGGCCAAACATATATATTCAATAAATTAGAAGAGGAGCTATGAATATTCATTAAGGTGGTCCTATCACATGGTTCTGAACAAACATACCTGTAACATACGATCCATGTTCACACTTTGGGTAAGAGACTTAACATTTAAGTATAATACAATTTGCTGGGTGTGGTGGTTCATGCTTGTAACCCCAGCACTTCGGGAGGCCGAGCGGAGAGGATTGCTTGAGCTGAGTTCAAGACCAGCCTGGGCAACATAGTGAGACCTTGTCTCTACAAAAAAAATTTAAAAGATTAGTCAGGTGTGGTGGTGTGCATCTATAGTTCCAGCCACTCAGGAGGATAAGGTAGGATTGCCTAAGCCCAGAAGTTTGAGGCAAGCCTGGGCAACACGGTGAGACCTCATCTTTAGAGTAAGTTTACTTCTAGAATAAACTACTACTACAGGCAACTACTATTAGGCAGAACCAGGCAGCAGGGGTTAGGGGAGTCCTACACCTTAACTTCTCACTGGACGGCCTTCTGTTTCATTTGAACTTTTCATTGTGGTTAAGTTCTTGCTATTCCCAACGTAAGCTGTAGCTTCCACAGTCCCTAAGCATGTATGGGTCCTCTGTCTGCAGCCTTTTCCTCATGGACAGCTGTTTCAGATCCCTCCCTGGAGCCATTTTCCTCAACACAAAAATAATCTCTAAGACTGTACTTCCGGGGATCACTTCTATAGTTTACTAGAGACGTTTCTCTGAACATGTAGAGCATCGAAAATCACAAGGAGGCAGCGCGGTATTCTTGGTTATGCTTTATTGCAGCAGCCATTTGCCACTGAGGACCATTCTTTTCTTCTGGGAGAGGAGAGGGCAAGAATGCAGAGTGGCAAGAAAAATGAGGAAAAAAAAAGAAAGAAAAAAGTAAGAAGAAAACTCATCTCTGCTCACTGGAATGTGCATCAGACAGGCTTGTCACCACTGTTTGAAAAGTCTTCGGAACACACCAATTTAGCCAGGAGATGATGCTCCAGCTGGTCACAGTCTCAGGTCCCGCTTCACAAGTTTGGTAGGTGATATTCTGGACTGTTACTGTGTGGCAATTCCTTTGGGGGCATTGTGAAAGAATAGTTTTAATTTGGCCTAATTAACTTGCAGCTGCCATCATGACCAGCATGAAAGGGTAGGCCCAGAACACAGGAAGAAATCTCACTGTGCTGAAGGCTGCTTGGTAGATATTAAGAATTCACTGTAAGTTTCTTAGGTGTACTAATGGTAATGTGATTATGTTTACAAAACATGTATTTCTACATGTAGTTACTTATTTCTGGATAAAATATAACCTCTAGGATTTGCTTTAAAATTTTCTAGGGTGGGGAAAGAGAGTAGTCAGATTAAATGGATTGGTCATTTATTTATAATTGTTGAAGCTAGGTGATGGGTACACAGGAGTTGTTTGTTACATTTTTCCTTGTGGTTCAAAATTTACACATAAAAGTTTAAACAATCTACACACATAAGGGCAAGCATACGTATTAATTTTAGCATACATAGGAACGTGAGGCTATTTTATATAATCACCTACTCTATTGTTTGGCACAGAGGAGTTGGTCAAAGTTCAATAAAATGATATTAAATTTAAAAAACAGGCTGGGCTCAGTGGCTCAGCCTGTAATCCCAGCACTTTGGGAGGCCGAGACAAGTGGATTACCTGAGCCCACGGGTTCAAGACCAGCCTGGGCAACTTGGTGAGACCTCATCTCTACAATAAATTAAAAAAAAAAATAGCTGGGTGTGTTAGCACACGCCTGTAGTTCTGGCTACTTAGAAGGCTGAGGTGGAAGGATTGCTGGAGCCCAGCAGGCTGACGCTGGAGTGGTGGTTGAGTGTGCCGGTGCACTCCAGCCTGGGCGACAGAGTGAGACTCCACTCAAACAACAACAACAACAAAACAGAAAAAAGAATCATCTCAAGCCCCTCACTGCTCAGGGTACTGATTTTCACCAGTTTCGTGTCCAACTGTCTGGCTCTTTTACACACACAGTCTTATACTTTTCCAGTAAGTTTTTATTAGTAGTTAAATCATGATTCAGGGTCCCAAAGCAGGGAACACCATGTACCCTTTAGCCACCCTGGGAGAAGGACGGAGGATATAGCAGAGGTGGGGTGCAGCCAGTTCAGATCTTCCCGGGAAACGTGCCCTCAGCCCGGCGGTCATCCCAGGTTGAGACCTAAGGAAAGACAGACGGTGTTATTTCCTCCTCTGTGGGGAAAGAGGATGGGTGGGCTTGTCTTCCTCACTCTGCCAACTGTACACTGAGTCAACAAATGGTCACAGGTGTCTGTGTGCCAAACACTGTTCCAGGAGCCACAGAATCAGCAGTGATGCCAAAAGACCAAAACCACAGTACTGAACGAGTTGATACATTAGGGTGACAGTAATGGGCAGAAAAATCCCAGGGTCACTGCAGGACTATACCCGAGAGACCTGTCACTGCCCAGAGTTTCAGGAGGGTAGCCATGCCCTGCTTCATGAACTCCAGAATCAACACCACACTGTCTGTCAGAATAGAGGAGAGAGGAAATGTACCAGGTTGCTGTACAAAAAATGAAGCTGATCTACGTTTTGGCATGAATGGGTCACCAAGATATAAGCAAGTGCACAAAAAAGGCCAAGCAATACACTGTGCGATATCACTGTTGATCACACATGTATGCACAGTATAAAAAAATGATGGAAAGGCCCATATCAAATTAACACTTCTTGTTGAAACTCTGCTCTTTGTGAACCTTCCCACAGGCAGTTACAGCATATACATTTTAATACACAGACACACACTCGTATTTATACGCTTTGTTAGAAGCAGTGGATAAAAGCATGGACAACATAGACTGAATCTGAATCCCCACTCCATCACTTCATAGCTGTGTGACCTCAGGCAAGTTACTCAACTTTTCTGGGCCTCAGTTCCAATTCTGTAAAATGAGGATACTGCTAATAGTATCCACCTCACATAGTTGTTTCAGCATGTTTAACCTTATGTGATATGCTTAACTAAGCTGGCCCCTAAGTGCCACCCATGTATTTGCCTATTTTATTTATACACACATACATTACACCATAAATACTCTGTACTTTAAAAAATATAGAAATTGGGTCATACTATAGGTTACTCTGCAACTTGCTTTTCCCATGTCCTAGAGTGTAGATCAACACATTCTCCGTAAGGGCAATCAAGATTAATTCATCACTATTATCTAACTTGGGTTCTTTCTGAATGTTTCCCATTATAAAAACTCTGCCAGGGACATCCTTGTACATGAAGATTTTTGTAGGATGCCTAGATGTGGAATTACCAAATCAAAGGAAGATAAATTTTTTTCACTTTGAAAGATCCTGCCGCCGAGCTCAGTGGCTCAGCCTGTAATCCTGCGCTTTGGGAGGCCAAGGTGAGTGGATTGCCTGAGCCTGCGGGTTCAAGACCTGCCTGGGCAACTTGGTGAGACCTCATCTCTACAATAAACCAAAAATGAGCCGGGCGTGGTTGTGTGCGCCTGTAGTTCTAGCTACTTGGAAGGTTGAGGCGGAAGGATCACCGGAGCCCAGCAGGTTGAGGCTGTGGTGGCCAGGAGCGGCCACTGCACTCCAGTCTGGGGACAGAGTGAGACTCCAACTCAAAAAAAAAAAAAAAAAAAGATCCTGCCAAATTTGACCTCAAAGCCATTGGATGAATTCACAGAACCAAAAATCACTCTACCAGAGAATCTAGTCTGCCACCACGGGGCAGTATCAACCTTTATACTCTTTGCACCAAGACTGCCAGGTTAACACAAGGACTTCTGTGTTTCCTTGATGACTGGAGTGGGGATGAACTTCTTTCATGTCGGGGCTCATCTGAAGTCTCTTATACTGGACTTGCACTCTCTACAGTCCACAATTCTTTGAATTTCTCAGTTGCCAGGTTTACCTTAATTGACATTTAAAAAAATATAATGCTGTATATAGATATTAAAATATCACACTGTACCCCATAAATATGTATAATTATTGTGTGTCAATTAGAAAGATAATAAAATGCTGGAGAAAATGAGGGACAGTGACAGGCTGGTCCTACCCTTTGGCAAGGTCCTACCCTTTGGCAAATTACTCTTTGCCTCAATATCTTACTTCATGGAAAGGAAACTAAGGAATCCCCTCAAATATAATTTTAAAAATCCTGCAGTAGAATTATACACTAAAGTATCATTTATAATAGTGAAAACAGACTGAGTCCACCTAAAAGGGAAGAGAATATTTTAAAACTATTTTTGAGTTGGAGTCCCATTCTGTCGCCCAGGCTAGAGTGCAGTGGCATGCTCACGGCCACTGCAGCCTCAACCTGCTGGGCTCAGGTGATCCTTCTGCCTCAGTCTTCCAAGTAGCTGGAACCACAAGTGTACGCTACCACGCCTGGCTTATTTTTTGATTAATTTTAGAGACGAAGTCTTACCAAGTTGCCCAGGTTGGTCTTGAACCCCTGGGCTCAGGCAATTCTCTTGCCTCAGCCTACCAAAGTGCTGGGATTACAGGCTGAGTCACCGTGCCTTGCCTATTTTTTAATGAGTTGGTTGTGGTGGCTCACACATCTATAATCCCAGCACTTCAGGAGGCCGAGGCAGGAGGATCACTTGAGGCCAGGAGTTTGAGACCAGTCTGGGCAACATAGTGAGGGAAAAAAAAAAAAAATATGATGGTTACCTAGTAACTGAGTAGATTCTATTGACATAAAAACAGGTATACAATGCATATTAAGTTAAAAAAAAAAAAGCAGGATGGGTGCGGTGGCTTACACCTATAATCCCAGCACTTTGGAAGGCAAAGTTAGATGCATCACCTGAGCCAAACAGTTTGAGACCAGCCTGGGCAAGAAAGTGAGAGCCCACCTTTAAAAAAAACAAAAACAAAAACAAAACAGTCATGCACGGTGGTTCATGCTTGTAATCCCAGCACTTTGGGAGGCTGAGGCAGGAGGATTACATGAACCCAGGAGTTCAAGACCAGCCTACGAAACATAGCAGACCTACGTAACATAGCAGACCTAGTCCCTATGAAAAAAACAAATTTTTTTTTTAAATTAGCCAGGTGCAGTGGCCCTGGGCCACAAAGTGAGACCTCCAACTTAAAAAAAAAAGATTAAGCACACAGAAAAGGAAGTGGAAGATTTATACCCAATTAATTACTAAGGGACTCAGAAGGAATAAGAGGGACTTTCACTTTCTATATTACATAAAGTTCGTTTCTGAAGATTCAACAGAACCCATTGCTGGAACCTAGACTTTTTTTTAAAACTGGAAAATAAAATTATTGGAAAAGATGATTTAAATGCTCACAGGAGTTAGGAATTCCATCCCCAACTCCTGCCCGCCAACCCATATACATAAAGGGATTAGAAATTAATTTTTTAAAAATACACAGGAAAAAACTGGAAAATGCTATAATATTGTTAGCCAGGACAGAAAGATGAGAAAAATTTTTCTGTCCTTTCCTCGATTATTAAAGATTCTGCAAAGTAATTATATTGCTTATAAAACACAAAAGTAAACACTTATTTTTATTTACACCAAGTTTTTGGAGTAAAGAAGCCAGAGCTGCTGGGCATAAAGGGTCCTGTGCAGACTGCATTTATGTTGAGCCCTAACAGGGCAGACAGAGTGGACACCTGAGTGCAGGAACCACACCATTTGATGCTCCCCATGTAAAGGCAGGCCCAGGCCCGAAGGCTCCCTGTCCAGCATGCATCCAGTGCAGGCCCTGAGGCTGGAGGAGAGAGATTGTGGGATCACAACACTTTGTTACCCAAATCACCTAGGGAGAACTCCTGGGGCACAAGGTACTCAGAGATACTTGAGAGGTGAGAGGAAAACCAAGTAAGCTGAGGAAAACAACGCCACCAAAGCATTTTGTTCTAGAGAGAGGAGCCCCACAGATACATATCCAGGATGCCTCAAATACTGAAAAAATCATATCCATCAAAAGGGGACCAACTAAATAAAAGCATCTATAAGTTATTTATTTCGGTTTTTAAAAATATATAAGTTATTTAAACAAGGCAGGTCCATATGCACTATCATTAAAGGCTCTAAGATACACTAAGTCAAAGCAAACCACAGAACAGAATACACAGCATGAACCATTCATACACAGAAAGCTCCAAAGGCTTATTTGAAAAATAGAGTCAGTTAACAGCAGTTACTGCAGGGGAGACAGACTAGGGAGCACAGAGGGCTTCCACTTTTTATTTTATTGTACTGCTCACATTTGTTTTTTTAAAATAAGCACTATTACTTTCACAATAGTATCATAGTTTGATTCTAAGAAACATGGTTCTTCATTTTAGTATCTCTGAAATGAGCATGCTTGTTACATTCATTTCCAGCAATTTTTAAAAAGATTCAAATCTCTCTCAATTTCAGTGGGGTCCTTGAATTTGATGAAATAGGGTAATATTTATTTTATTAAAAAAGGCATAACAAAGAGTATTAAATACTGACAAAAGGTATTTAATGGTCAGATCAAGGCTAAAAGGACAGCCTTCTAGTGTCCTTATTATTTAACGGTGCACATTGAAGCATATAATTGTGAAACAACATGTCTGAAATTTGCTTTAGAATACTCCGGCAGCCTGGCTCAGTGGCTCAGTCTGTAATACCAGCGCTTTGGGAGGCCGAGGTGAGTGGACTGCCTGAGCCTGCGGGTTCGAGACCTGCCTGGGCAACTTGGCAAGACCTCATCTCTACAAAAATGAGCCGGGCATGGTAGCGCGCGCCTGTAGTTCCAGCTACTTGGAAGGCTGAGGCGGAAGGATCACTGGAGCCCAGCAGGTCAAGACTGCACTCCAGTCTGGGCAACAGAGTGAGACTCCAACTCAAAAAAAAAAAAAAAATTACTCCGGCAAAGGAAAGAAGAAAAAAGAAAATGGATACATGAAGAAAATGTAGAAAAATCTTGATAACCATTCTGTTTGGGTGATGAATGAATGTATTTGGGATTGCTGAATTATTCTCTCTACTTTTATGTATACTTTGAAAATGTTCATAATAAAAACAACAGGATTATACAAGACTGTGAGCTCCACAGGGATAGGCACTGAGTACATATTTGTAGAGATCAGGAGCAAGGTACCTCTAGCAAGATGCTCCTGGTCACCTCGGCTGAGAGCACTGATTGGTTGAGAGTTATCAGTGAAAGGAGGAAAGGAGGCAATTCTAGGAAGGAGAAAGGCAAGAGTCCTGTGAACAGTGTGATGCCTTGTCCTCCCTCTGGCCCTCAGAGGATGAGCTCCCACCAAGTCATCACAGTGCCCTCTGCTAAGACCCCACCCCAGCATCCTAAGGACCCCAGTAGGAGGTACATACCCAGGATATGGGGCAGAGTGACTTGTACACACGCCGGTACCATTCACACACAGAGACATCGCCCCCTTTAGCAGTCATTGCCTTCTCACAGCGGTGGAAGTCTGTAAAGAAAGAGGTTCAGGGTCAGCTCACACCAAGGGCTAGAACACATTTCTGATCAAAACTCAGTAAGAAATAGCTAAGGCTTCATGATCAGTAATATACACATGTATATACACACACAGGAAACAAAAGTTTACAAGGGCTAGATATCTCACTAAATTGATTTTGCAACCCCCAAGAGAACTGCTGTTCAGTTTGAAAATTCTAGGGTCAGAAATGATGGGGAGGCCAGGCATGGTGGCTCATGCCTGTAATCCCAGCATTTTAGGAATCCAAGGTGGGAAGATCACTTGAGCCAGGAGTTCAAGGCTAGCCTGGGCAACATAGCAAGACGTCGTCTCTACAATAAAAATCAAAAAAGTCAGCCAGGCTTGGTGGCTCAGCCTGTAATCCCACGCTTTGGGAGGCCGAGGTGAGTGAATTGCCTGAGCCCGTGGGTTTGAGACCGGCCTGGGCAACTTGGTGAGACCTCGGAGACTGCGGTGGCCGGGAGCATGCCACTGCACTCCAGTTTGGGTGACAGAGTGAGACTCCAACTCAAAAAAAAAATCCAAAAAGTTAGCTGAGTGTGATGGCCATGCCTGTAGTCCCAGCTACTCGAAAAGGCTGAGGTGGAATGATTGCTCTGAGTCCAGGAAGTAGAGGTTGCAATGAGCCATGATTGAGATTCGAAAAAAAAAAAAAAAGAAAAGAAAAGAAACAATGGGGAAGCATGCCCTGTGTGGGGATTATGGAAATCCAGGGTGAGGGAAGGGGAAGATGATTTTGAGGCTAAGATGCTGAGTCCTAAGGAGGAAGGCACAAAGGCAATAATATGAGTTTTTAAAGTAGACAATTAAAAAAAAAACCTGCTCTAGGTATTCCACTCTTGGGCACATTCTCTAGAGAGAAGTATATACACAGACATAAAACTGCATTGACAAGAATGTTAGCCAGGCACACTGATGGCTCATACCTGTAATCCCAGCACTTTGGGAGGCAGAGGTAAGAGGATTGTCTGAGCCTAGAGGTTCGAGAACAGCCTGGGTAACTTGGCAAGACTTCGTCTCCACAATAAACCAGAAAATTAGCCAGGCATGGTGGCACACGCCTGTGGTTACAGTTACTTGGAAGGTTGAAGCAGAAGGATTGCCTGAGCCTAGCAGGTCAAGGCTGCAGTGGCCGTGAGCATGCCAGCCTGGGCAACAGAGACCCCGACTCAAAAAAAAGAAAAAAAAAAGTTTATAGTGGCAGCATTTCTAAAAAGTCCAAAATGAAAATCACACCAGTATCTATGAATAGAATAAATTGTGGAAAATTATACATCAGTGAAAATCAGCACACCATATGCCATTGCATTGACTCTGAAATACTGTTGAATGAAGAAATCCAGAAACAAAGGAATACACACAGTATTTCTGAAGTCCACAAAGAGACACACAAACTTGGTGGTAAAACAATGATGTGATCCCTCTATATTGGTGGGGTCACATCTCTAGTGAGAAAAGAAGAGTGGTATGTTGAAGACAGGGCACAAAGCAGGTAGGGGAGATCAGAGTGCTAGCAATATCTATTTTCTGTCTGGATTATGATTGTGCATGGGGTTCCCTTTAGAATTATTCATTTAGCAGTCCATGTTTTATGATGATGTAGTTCCTGTATGTATGTTACATCACACACACACACACACACACACACACACACACACACACACAGAGAGACATCTGAAAAAAATATTTGTGGAAACCAAAATTTGTGACCCTGACCCAGACCTGAAAAGAGTTGATGAGGGGCATGGATCTTCAAAAGGTAGGATATCCAGAAGGGAGGAGGCTGGGATGGATGAATTCCCCAGAAGGAGGTAAGAGGTGAGAGACTCCGAGTGCGGGTTTGCATTCCTCCAACAATAAGCCCTGCTTACCTAGGTAGTTCTGCCAGCAGTTCCTGGTTTGGTTCTGGTTGGGGAAACGGCTGTCAAAAGGGGCAGTCTTGTAGTTCTTGATTTTGGTCTTGATGTCTTCTGCCATGATACTGACTCCTGGAAGCAAAAGGAGTAGGTGTTGGTAGAAGTCTCAAGTGGCCTGAGCATGGGCATGTCAGACCACCCAGGCACAGAAGAACGGGCTGAGTGTAGCCAAGCTATCTTAATCCTTTTGGTCACAAACTCCTCAGGGGTCTGATGAATCCCACAAACCTCTTTCTCAGAATATGTTTAAGCACATTAAACATTGTATAGGATCACAAGGAAAACCAGTTATATCTGAGGATTTATTAAGAAACACAATTTTTAAGTAGTCACGAGTGGATATGTATTTTGTGGCACTTGCAACTATAATGTGCAAACACATGATTTTGACTGCTAACAAAATCACAGCTGCTGTTGATATTACTGTGGCTGCTGCCTCCCATACTAACTGAAAACAATGCCGACATTTCAAGGTCAGTAAAAATACAAATGTAATCCCCCCCATTCAAATACAAGCACTTGAATTCTTTCAACTCTGCGGACCCAAGGTTTAAAACCTTTAATGTCTCTGAAGAGGTGACACAGTTTTTGCTACGGAATCTGAGAGACAGTGCCTATATTCCAGCGAATTCTTGGAACTGTGGGGCTATACAAACCAGTGTCAAGTTCAAGCGGCCCAAGGCAGTGGTGAGGGTCTGGAACACTATAACGGTCGGGGTCGGGGGGAGAGCCAAGGAGGGAGAATGTAAAACGGAACACAGACGCTGTCTGAAGAGTAGTTATGGGCGATATCTCGACCGGGCATTTGGGGGGATAGACCGAACACCAGAGAGCCAGACTGTGGCCCAGGCAAGCCGCGGGGACCACGCGTGAAGGCTGGTGATGAAGAGTTCTGTAGTAAAAATTACTGGGTCCAACCCTGGTCGCCATGTAAGCTCAGCTAAGTCGTTAGTATCTGAACCTCGGTTCCTTCGCCGTCAAAAGCGGATCATCGCAGGCCCTACCACACAGGGCTGGTGGGAGGGTTAAATGAGTTAATGTAAGTTGTTTGCAAAAAAATGTTGCCTGGCATTATGTAAGAAGCGTGTGTATAATCTTTAGCTATTACTGTTGACAGACAGCCGGGCCCCAGGGCCCAGGGCGAACGGATGCCGCCGGCCGGAAGCCTCAACCCGTTCTCGGGGAAGCCAGGGTCTGGTTCCTCGGCCGACAGGCTAGGGTCCCAGGTTCCAGAGCCCTCCACACTCACCGAAAGACGCCCCCGACGCGCGTCGCCGCTCAATGTGACCCTCAGCAAAGACGCCGGCGCCCGACAGGAAGCGGAATCAAGACCGGCCGGAAGCCGAGAGAGGTGACGAATGGGAGAGTTTTCCGCGCGGCTGGAGCGCCCACGGGAGGCGGTCGCCGAAGCCGCTCGGGCCACGCCCACCAAGAGAAATCCAACTCTCGATTGGGCTGAATGCGTGTTCATCATCGCTCCTGGCCCAATCATGAGCTTGCGCGACTCTTCGAACGGCTCTGGCGCTCAGGACGCCTCGTCCGCCGCATCGCCTTGTCTTTACCTGAGGAACGCATTGGAGGTCCCGGGACTTACTCATGCAAGAGGTATTTATCGACCAATTATTCTGTAAGGATTAAGCCTACATAGCTGCACAATTCCCATCGTGTCAAAAATCCGTATCCTCATAATTATTACGGGGTCAATGTTAGGCGATTGAAAACGAACCGGTCTCTCCCGGTGTCACCCGTCACGGTACCAGGAATGCCCAGACTCCACCACCTGCCTGCTCATTACCATCTGCCCCCAAACCTGAGAAGGCATACGTTAGCAACGATTTGGGTGGCGGAGGGCTCAAAGACCAAGATCGTGCGTCACAGGGATGTGGGGTTAAGTGTTAAAACTTGGGTTTATGAAGGACCTGGCAGACATTGTTCCATCTGGGAAAATGGCAACTCTCTCCTTCTGGTCACAGAGTTGTCCTTGATTCCTACCTTTCTCTCACACCCTATAGCTGGTTTACCTAGAAGCCCTGTTAGTTCTGTCTTAAAAAATAATCTTCCTCTGCCGCGTCTGGTTCAAGCCACCATCACCTTCAGCCTAGACTATGGCAGTAGTCCACTCCCTGGCATCCTGGTTTCTAGCTGTCCTCTATAGTATGCCCACTCAGCCAGAGGGACACTGTTACCTGTCAGGTCACATCCCTTTCTCAGCCCAGAGCCCTTCCCTGGCTTCTGGTCTGACTCTTAGTCAAAAGCCAAGGTTCATATACATTACCTGCACAATTTGACCTTCCTTCTACCTTCTCCTGCCTCTCTCCTCTGCATTCCCACTGCTTCAGTCACATTGGCCTCTTATCAGCTCCTTAAACATGCAGGCTGACTTTCCACTAAAGATCTTTGCATATGTTGTCCCCTTAGCTTGGAATGCTCTTCCTTCAGATGGCTTCCTCTCTCACCTTCAGATTTTTACTCAGACGTCACCTTCTGGGTGAGTCCTTTTCAGACCAAATATTTATAATTCCCATCTTGCCAGTCTCAATTCCCCTTCCCTACTTTATTTCTCTGTAGTGCTTCTCTTTTTAATTATGTTTAACTTTTTGTCTCCCTCAATAGAATAGAAGCATCATAAAGAAACAACTTTTGTCTGGGTTAAAGACTACTGTATCTAAAATAGTACCTGGCACATAGAAGGTGCTCTATAAATATTTGTTGAATGAATAGATTTCTTGTGTAAATGAAAGGGGCATCTGGGGATTAGGAGAGGGAACTGTGAAAGAGAGCTGCTTTCCTTCCTCCCCTGTCTGGTCTCCAAAGCTCCACATACTGTCCAGGCCTAACTGGGTCAGAGGCCTCTTTTTACACATCCTGTGTTCATCAACATTGTAATTATTTGTTGAATCACCTGTGTACATGCCTGCATTCATTCTCTTCAATGAGATTTTCCTAAAATCCAATCCATCCCCTGATTAAACCCCTTGGTGGCTCCCCAGCGCCCTGGGTTAAAGTCCAGCCTCCTCACCACGACCCACAGATCATTTTTGAACTGGCCCATGTTCCTTCTTCAGTCACACTGATGTCTTTGAACAGTACTGTGAGATATTCCATTTCTGAGCCTTTGTTCTTACCGTTCCTTCTACCTGAAGCATTGTCTACCTGACTTCTCAAATCAGCTCTCTCCTCTTCCCTGACCCTCCTCCAAGGCTACGTCAGGTCCCTCCTTTTGGGCTCCCTCAATTTCCTGAAGTTTCCTCATCCCAACCCAGACTTTCCATATCTGGTGGTGGGTTTGTCTTTCCACTGGACTGTGCGCTCCCGGAGAGCATCCAAGGTTGTCTTGGTCGCTGCTGTATCTCCAGCATCACCCACAGGCGGACCACACAGTAGGCTCTCTTTAGGGGCTGAGCGGTTCCCAGGATGGGGCAGGCTGTCTTCAGAGACTGGCTCTGCGTTCTAGGTCCTCCAGCATGGTGTGGGGAAAGAGTAGGTGGTGTTAGGGTGCAAGCGCTAGGATTAATTCCTGATAATCTCTAACACTGGGAGAGCACACAGAGTCTGTTTTCTCTTCGAGGGGCCACAGCAGATAAACTTTCGTGATTAAGTTTGATTCCTTTAGAAGTCCTGGCACAGGGCAGGCACATAGTAGGCCCTGTGGGTTTGATTCCTTTGTATGTTTCATCACAGAGAGGGAACACATTAGGCTCTCTAAGGGTCCGGGTCTCTTTTGGTCACCGCCCAGCACTGGAGGAGGGTGGCTGTTACCCCAAAACCGACTACCTAGGTGAGAGTTCCGCTAAGACTGTGGAAGCCGGAATCGTAAGGCAGGGGTCTAAGAGGGCAGGACCCGGGAAACTGGCAGCGACGGGGTGGGGCTTGGGGACCTGGGAGCTCTAGAGAGATGAGGAGCCGGTGGCTCGCACTCCTGGGTCTTGAGGGAAAAGAGAATGAAAACACTTGGAGTCTTCTAGGGACTGGAGGTTTTTAGGGGCCAAGAGGACGAGGACCCCAGGCTCCTGGATTATGCGAGAGGACAGAGATGAGGGCCCAGCCGCCTGGGTCTCCGAGGAGTGGAGGCCAAGCTCCTAAATGTGGAGGTGCACGCCTACGCTCAGTGCCAGCGGGAAGGACGCAGACAAGCGCGCGCCACGAGGCTTGGCAGAATGTCTTTTATTGGGTCTCTGCTGCCTGTCCGCCCCCCGCGCAGTCCGGAGAGGCGAGGACGGGCACGCGGCCCCCGAAGCGGTACGTGTACTTGCGTCCGCCGCTCTTGCGCACGATGTCGCGGCGGTAGTAGTAGCGCAGGCCTCGGCTCAGCTTCTCGTAATTCATGCCGGGCTTCCTCTTGCGCTCGCC
>NW_007258187.1:278941-280018 GCF_000164805.1 Carlito syrichta | reverse complement strand
TCAGGGAAGGAAGAGGCGGGTCCGGGCGCGGGGGGGCGGGGCCGGGCGCGGGGGGCGGGGCGGGGCGGGGGTGGCGCTGACGAGCGCCGGGTGCCGCGGAGCCCGACGGAGATGTGGTTGGCGGAGGCGGGGGTGGGGGCGGGCCGCACGGCCAGGGAGGAGAAGGGTTGGGCGGGGCCTGGGGGCGGGGCCGGGCGGGGCCAAGGACCCGGCGACGGCGAAAGGCGGGACTGGTTGAACCAAGAGCCTTGGCGGGACCGGGTGGCTGCCCCACCTCTTTGGGATCGCACAGCTGGAACTCGCGACTGTTGCCTGTCCAGCGGATGCAGCTGCTCCGCGCTCCGTCGTGGAGCAGCTCCAGGAGGAACTGCCACAGCTGTATGGGACCTGATGCGGGGAGGCAAGTGAACACCCAGTCTTCCCGGCCCCGGAGCGCGCCGCTTCAAGGACCTAGGAGTCCAGACTGCCTCACCTCCACTGTCCAAGGGTCCACATCCTCCCAACTCCAGACCCAGCGGTCCGGACACTTTCCTCCTGGGGGACCCACGGGTTCGGATCCCTCCATGTAGGGGACCCAAGAGTCAGCCTCGGGGACCCAGGCACCCCGGGCTCCCGCCTCGGAGACCCAGGCGTCTGGCCCTCGTCTCTTTTCTGTCACATAATCCAGGAGCCCACTCGTCTCCTTGGTCCCTAGAAGACTCCCCGAGTCTCAGATCTCTCCTCCTGGAGGTCCCCGGAGGCGGGCCAGCGGTCCCTCCTCCCTCCAGCACCTAAGTCCCTAAGCCCCACCCGTTCGCGGACGGTCTCCCGGGTCCCGCCCCCTAAGGTGCCTGGGGTCCCGCCTCACGGCCCTCCGCCGTCTTCGCGGACCTCTCACCTCGGTGGTTAGTTTTGGGGCAACGAGGCACAGTGGCACGGTCCGCCTGCGGGCTCGGTTCGGAGGAGGTAGTGGGAGCCGAACTCTGGTGACCCCTCGCAGAAGAGGCGCGACCCGTATGCAGCCCCGGGTTCCAGAAGGTGGTACAGTCCGAGCCCGCAGGCCCGCCCCACGAAACGGCAGGGTCCGCGCGCGGTTCG
>NW_007258187.1:240562-278921 GCF_000164805.1 Carlito syrichta | reverse complement strand
GAGCCGTCCGGGCCAACAGAGCAGCCCCAGCGCGGGGCGCTGCTGGCGGCCTGGGCGCACGACCGCGAGCTGGGCTCTCCCGCCGAAGTGGCGCAGTTCTGGGCCGTCGCCCCTTCGGAACCAGCGGAGGGAGCGGGGCCTGAGCAGGGAAGGACAGGACCTAGGGTCTGGGGGACGCTGCTCCAAGAGTCCGCGGCGGTGCACGCCAGGGCTGTCCAGTCTCCCGACCACGGCAGAGCCTGAGGGGCGGGCTCTGGGAGGGGTAACGAATCCCACGTGAGGCGAGCCAGGTGTCCAGGTCCCCAGCCCCCTCGGGGCCCCCACGGGCCTGAGCCCTCCGCCCTGGCGCCAGGGGCCTGGAGCTCCTGGATCCAGGCCACGCCACTCTGAGGACGCTGATGTCCCCAGTCCTAGCCCCATTTCCCCGCAGAGATCAGGGAGACTGAACCCCCAGCCCCGATGTCTCAGGATCCCGGCCCCGCCTCCTCCCGCCGCCTCTCCCCGCGTACTCACCCGCTCCCCACGGAGCTTCTGGGTGCGGCGAGGGGGAGCCCCAGTCCAGCTGTGGGAACCCTGCGAGGGACAAGATCGAACCCGAGTTTAGGGGAGAGTACGACAATGACTTGGAGAACTCACTCAACCACCCACCCCGTAGTCTTTGTGGGGAGTTATCACCCCCAGCTCCTGTTCAGCCCCAGGAGTCCAGGCTCGCCCCCTTCCTCCCTTAAACCTAGGAGCCCAGCCTCCCTTTTTCTTCCCCAGCGCCCAGGCGCCCAGCCGGCAGCCACCTTTCCAGCATGTCTCCGCTGTTGGTGTGTCTTCTTGGCGGGCAAGATCATGGAAGCAGAAGCCCAGTTCGACTCCTGCAGGCCAAAGGAAGTTAGGGCCCGGTCCGGGTCAGCAGAGACCCCCCACCTGGGAACCCCCCCACACATGGTCTCTGCCCCCGCAGCCTACCCAGCCCTGTCAGCTTGTGCCCTGGAGGCACTTCCTGTGGTGATGCTTCATCCCAGTTCCACGTGTCCATGGATACTCGTGAATGTTCTGGGTGGGAAAAGTCGACATGACAGCGGGTGAGCTAGTGACATTTAGAGACCCCGGAGTCTGGGCCCCACCCTTTGCTTCCCTCAGACCCAGGAGTCCAGGAGCCTGGAATCTTGGCCTACACCCCGCCTTTCCGAGGAGAAATGAGAGACCTCAGCCCCCTTCCTCTCTCCGACCCAGGAGTCCAGGCCCGCAGCTCCACGTGTCTGGTCCCCAGGTCCTTCCTAAGCCTGACACCATGTCTTCGTTCAGTTCATGGCTCACCTCTGGCGGGTTCCTCTGCCCCGAGCCTGGGGTCTCAGCCCCATTTCATACCATGCACCTCCCCTCCCTCGGGACTTGGGCAGGGGGGAATTTTCCGAGACGTCAGAGCAGGGGGTCGTAGCCCGGGTCAGGTTGCAGGGGCGGGGGCGGGGCCGAGCCGCGACCCCCGCCTCAGGGATGGGCGCTCCCCTCTGGGGCTGTCTTGCTGCAGGGATGGCTCGGACTTGGAAAAGGGATGGGGGAGCAGCGGGCTGGGCGAGACGGGGGTGGGCGCCAGGGACAGGGGGTGTTTACGGGGTGTTGGGGGGTGGGGCAGAAGTTTGATGTCCAGGTTCTCCGTCTTGGGACTGAATCTTGCGACATGGGGGGTAGTGAGGGCAGGGGTTCTGGGGTCAGCTGGGCTGCTCCTGGCTTATCTGCAACAGGAAGAAGGATTTCCGGCCAGATGGCCCCACGCCGCCGGCAACAGCTGACGTCACAATCGGCAGGGTGACTGCGGAGGTGTGTGTGTGGGAGGGGTGTGGAATGGGGCGGAGGCCGACCTGAATCTGCCACCAGGCCGAGCTGGGCTGCTCCCGAGGAGTGTCAATCTTAATAACATTAACAGTAATAATCATAAGAGCTAACAGGCTCACTACATGCCACCAACTGCACAGTGGGCCTTTATTTAATCCTCTTTTAAGGTAGGTACTAGTCTCATCCCAATTTTTTGAAAAGGGAAATTGAGGCAGGCTTCCTCCCACTACTCCCTCTCCAGAGCCCATGCCCTTCCATGCTATAATAGCTTAGGACAACTGGGGAAATTTGAGTATGAACTGGATATGAGATACAGTTATTTTCTCTGATAATGCTATTATGATATGAAAGATGCCTCTATTAAGAAGTAAACAGATATTTAGGGATGAAGTATTATGTCTGTAACTTGCTTCAAATAATTCAGCAAAAAAAATTCATACATGTGACATATGCATGCAGTATTTGGGACATACTTTTTTTTCTGAGTCAAGAGTCTCACTTTGTCACCCAGGCTGGAGTGCAGTGGCATGCTCATGGCGCTTAGGTGATTCTTCTGCTTCAGCCTTCCAAGTAGCTGGAACCACAGGTATGTGCCACCACGCCTGGCTAATTTTTTGGTTTATTGTAGAAACGAGGTCTTGTCATGTTGCTCAGGCTGGTCTCGAACCCTTGAACTCAGATATTCCTCTCCTCTTCGCCTCCCAAAGTGCTGGGATTACTGTGTGAGCCACTGCACCAGGCTGGGGCATACTTATACTAAAAAGTTCTTTGTTGTTTACCTGAAATTCAGTAACTAGGTGTCCTATATTTTTATTTGCTATGTCTGCAACCCTTAACCCAGGTAACCCGGCTGCAGAGACTGTGTTTATGCCTATCCTACTATAATAATTTTTTCTTTTTTTTGAGTTGGAATCTCACTCTGTCACCCAGACTGGAATGCAGTGGCCACTCCCGACCACCACAGCCTCGACCTGCTGGGCTCTGGCGATCCTTCCGCCTCAGCCTTCCAAGTAACTGGAATTACAGGCATATGCTACCACGCCCGGCTGATTTTTTGATTTATTGTAGAGATGAGGTCTCGCCGCCCAGGCAGGTCTCGAACCCGCGGGCTCAGGCAATCCACTCACCTCAGCCTCCCAAAGGCGCGGGATTATAGGCTGAGCCACCGAACCTGGCTGATAAAAATAACTTTCTAATATGGACATTTTCTCCAGTATTCACCCAACTTCTGGATCATTAACTACTTACCATTCTGGAGGGCGAGAAGAGCAGAGGCAATGCTCTTCTATTTCACAGAAGGGAAACTGGGACTCAAGAAAGTCACTTTATCAGGGTCACTGGGATGGGGTGAGCCACAGAGCCCTAGGGTGTCACTGGTTCTTCCATTCATTCAGCCCAGTGGCCTTAAGGGGGTCCTGGCCTGCCCTGTACCAGCACACCCCCCGCCTCCTTTCCCTGAAGCTGGCTTTGCTCCATATGTATCTGTCTTTCCACATTTCTCTGCCCTAGCTATCTATTTATCTTCGGGTTGGTGTCCCAGCTCTGGGTCTCTGTTGCACCAGGCCTGACTTCAATGAGGTCTTGTCCCTCCCCATCTATCTTTGAGTGTTCCTGTCTCCCTGTCTTGCTGGGTTTTCTCCCATATCCCTTTCCATTGCAATCTCTTACTGACCATTCTCATCTCTGAGTCTCCGTCCCCACTGTTGCATCCTCTCCATTTCTGTTCATGGTTCTCCCTATCCTCATGAAGACTTGTGTGCACTTTTAAGTCCCTTCTTTCTGGAATCGTCCTGTCCTCCCATTTCCTCTCATGTCCTTATGGTTGCAGTAAGCAGAAGAGGGCCAGGTGTAGGAAGGGGTAGTGATGAGGGACCTGGTGCTGGGTGGTCTAGCCCAGGTGGCAGGGAGCTAAAAGACACTTCCTGCCAGGGAGGGAGGCCCTCTCCCCTCTGACCAGACTGGAAAATGTGACGTCAGAGAGGGCAATAAAGGGAGAAGACAGGAACAGAAGAAATTCGACACCCCTCCCGAGTAACCTCCTTCCCAGAGAGGCCTTGGTATTGTCTCTACGACACCCTCCCCCACCCCACCTCACTTATGTCCCACAAAGTCCTTCCTAATCTAGGGTTCTGAGGGCTCTGTCTTTGGGAGACCTTCACCCCCTCCTCACACTCAAACCCTGTTATCTTCCTCTGCTGGCCTGGTCCCTGCCTCAACCTCCTTCCAGACCTTCAGCCCACAGTGGTAGTCTCAGGGCTCTTCTAACATGCAAGTCTGTGATGCCAGCCCCCTACCTGCAGCATGAACTCTGTCTCAGGTTCTCAGAGCTTGCTGCTGCCTGCAGGGTAGTCTAAGCTCTTAGCCTGGCATTCAAAGTCCTGCACAGATACCTCTTCAGACAGGCAGAGGCCAGCCCGGAGCTGGGAAGAGAGAGGGAGAACCACAGTTGCAGAGAACACTCAGTGAGATTCAGACATTTAGACAAGAAAGCAGGCGGACTCACAGACACTCACGAGCTACCCACACACTTAGTAAGATAATTCAGCTGGGGTTTGCAGAGTGGAGAAATTGGAAGACATCCTGAAAGGAGTCTTAGAAGTGGACAGTTCCTTAAGGAAGCCCTTCCTGACCCAGAGGTCAGCGTTCTTGGTTCCCTGATCTCTACCCTGACCGCTCTGGGCTCACTGTCTGGCATCGGCCTATATTCTACTGAACCATGAGCTCTAAGGGAGCAGGGTCTGGGGCTGTTTTAGTCACCACTACATCCCCAGCATTGTTGAGGCCCTCAGTGAACGTCTGCTGGATGGATGAAAGACTAGAAGGCTGTGGGCTCTAGAAGGGCGGGCGCAGAAGACCCCTGCTTTGTTGCTGAGAACACAGGAGGGAATCCATACATGGAGCTGGCTGCAGTTTGGCTTTGACTTTGCTACAGGCTCCGACCTCCTCCTCCAAAATGGAATGCACTCAGTATGCACTTAAGGTTTAAGAAAAGATAATGGGCACACAGCAAGGGCTCTTGCACATCTGGATGTGTGGATAAACTTCCAAGGCTCTCCACCATTTTCATTTCACCACTTTGGAGGGTAAGTCAAGCCCTGCTCCCCTCAAAGCGCTTCCAAGCCCAGCAAGGAATGGAAATGAATGTAAATTTATTGAAACTGGTTTTGGGGCCATGGGTGCGTGGATAGTTGGGGGTTTTCCCAAGAGAACTGTGGCAGGGAGCTAGTGCCTGGCCGGGTGAGAGCGGGTCCCCAGCCGCAGACCCTATCTCAGGCCCAGCTTCTTCTTTTCCTTCTGCTTCTTGCGGACCACATCCAGGTTCCGGTCCTTCCACATGCTCTTGCGAAGCTTGATGGGGCGTGATCCCACATACTTCCCTGTGGGAATGGAGCGTTCAAGTCAGGCTGTGGGTCAGGCTTCGGGCAGGTGCCTGCCACACCCCCGTCCCTGGCAGAGGCCTCACCCACCGTTCATTTCACGCATGGCCCGCACGTAGTCGCTGGGGTCCTTGAAGCTGACAAAGCCGTAGCCCTTGGTCTTGCCTGTACGCTTGTCGCGGATCACCTTGGCCTTCAGGAAGGATGGGAAGCGGCTGAAGGCGCGTGCCAAGATATCGTCATTCACCTCATTGCCCAGATCCCCGCAGAAGATCCGGAAGTCATCTGCGGTTGGGAGGGGGAGGCGGTCAGGGGATGCGGAGCCTGGCCCAGTGTCCGCCTTTGGGAACGATCCTTCCTTCCATGAAGGTGACTCTAAAACCTCGGCCTGGGACCTCTGAGTAACAGTCAACACTTTTAGAGGATTCATCTCATGCCGGGGGCTCTGCTAAGTGCCTGAGAGAGTTTCTGCACAACTGGCACTCCCACTAACCCTGCTACTTTCAGGAGGAGACCTGTCAAGTCACCTGCCCCAAGTTACACAACCAGGGCGTGGCAGAGCTGGGACAAAAGCGCAAGCACCAGGCTCCAGAGTTCTTACTTTAGACCTCTAACTGCACTGCCCTTCCCCACCCTGGGGTCATCTCACTCATTCCCACGGTGAAGTCTCTAACTGTCCCAGCCCTGGCCTTTCCTCTGATCCCAACGTCTCTTGGTCACCTGGCCTGACACCCACTGGCATCCTGTCATGATTCCTCAGTAACACAGCCTCATCTTTCCTCAGCTCTGCTTGCTTAGCAAAGCTCACTCTTATTCCCCCTTGAAACCTGGTCACATCACCTGGTCCTTCTCCAAGGCTGATATGCTCAATCCCAATGAATCTCTAGCCTCAAGAGTCACATACTACCGTTCCCTTTTGGAAGATGAGGAAAATAAGACTGGAGTGACTAAGTGACCTGCCCGAGATCACAGAACTAGGGCCTCAAGCCTGCACCTTTCCACCTGGGCTGAGGCTGCTTGGCCCTGTCGTGGGGCAGGTTCTCCCCTGTCTGTTTCTTTCTTCTGCCATTGCTGTGATTGCTCCATGGCTTCTGTGGCGATTAAGGACACTCCAAGTTAGGCCACCCCAGGAGGAAACAACATGACAGACTCAGAAAGTGGGACATTCTACAAGACAACTGGCCTGGACACTTAAATTGGGGAAATTTGAACATAAACTGGATATAAGATACCACAGAATTACAGTTAATTTTCTGAGATGTGATAATGGTATTATGATAGGAAAGAAAATGTCTCTTTTCTTAGGAGAGGAACACTAAGGTACCTAGGAGGAAAGTAATAACCTCACCTGAAACTTGCTTTAAATAACTGAGCCCAAAACAAACAAAACATACACATGCACATAGAGGAATAAAGTAAACACAGCAAAATGTTAATTACTGAATCTAGATGGTAGATAGATAGCTGGTCACTGTGCCACTCTGTGCTTAAATTTTTTCCTAAGAAGTTGGGAGAAATAGAATGTTCTTTGACCTTCAGCAAGCCAGGCCCCTCATGAGTAACACAGGGCCAGAAAGTCCCAGATCCCAGTCACCTCACCAAGTTCTGGCCCATGGCTGGGTGAGGACCTGCCCTTCAGAGTGCAGCATCACCTTCCAGGTGTGGGCTAACAGTGCCTGCCCTGCAGAAAGGTGGAGTTTCCCAGCCCACCTCCCGTCTGCAGCCCCAAGGAGGGAGTCAGGCCTGTCCCTGGCTGAGCAACGCCTGACCTCACACTACAGCGTGCTTACCTGCATCCCACTCCAGCAGGCTGGGGTCCTCCCAGCTGCTCCCAGCTGCCGTGCGAATGCAGCGTTTCAATTTCTCTGGTTTCCCCTTCTTCTTGTCTTCACCCAGGGGCTCTGGGACCTGCAGAGGAAAGGGAAGGGGGAGCAAAGGGCTTGGTGCTGGAGTTTCCTCACTCTTTTTTGCCCTCCTGCCTCCACA
Organism: Carlito syrichta; assembly: GCF_000164805.1. Lineage (NCBI taxonomy): Eukaryota > Metazoa > Chordata > Mammalia > Primates > Tarsiidae > Carlito > Carlito syrichta. The sequence goes on along the minus strand of NW_007258187.1, from coordinate 271,734 downwards.
GTAAGGAACAGATGTGCTTCTGGTGTGAGGTATGTGTATCTTCCTCCCTCTCCCCCAAGTCCTCCCAACCCTGGACAGGTCTATGTTTGTGTTTGTGTGTGTGGAAGCTCACAGGTTCCTGTCTGCCCTCCCAGCCACTTCTGTCCCCTCACTGCTGTACTGCCTGCTTACCTCAAGAGCCATGAGCCCAGGGGGTGGCTCAGGCCGAGGTGGCCGGGGCCGTGGACGCAGGGACAGGAGCTCGGGAATGCGCAGCGGGGGCAGTAGGCCACGTACTACCTCCAACGGGAGGGGCAGGGGCTCAGGCTCAGGCAATGGCATGGCCAGGGCCAGTGGTAGGCTGGGCCCAATGACTGCAGGGCCAGTTGGGGCACCTCCTGCCCCCACAGCAACTGCTGCACTAGCGTCCTCCAGTCCAGCTGCTGTCGCTGCCACCACTCCCTCTTCCTTCTCTTTCAGACCCAACCCTAGGCCTAGGCCCAGTTCTCGGGGTGCTGCTGGCTCTTCCTGTGGACAATAAGAGAGCATGAGGGGGGCCAGATCACAAGCTCAGACCTTACTTTCATCCCCAGCCTGCACAACAAAGAAAGGGCCTGAGAGCCAGAGAGCAGGCAAGAGACACACAGGCAGAGAAAGGAGCCTCTAGTCAGAGACACAGAAACAGAGAAACACAGGCAAAGAGACAGACACAGGGACAAATAAAACCATCAAGACATAAAAACAGAGAGGGACAATCAAAGGAAAAAGTTGAGATATAGAGATAGAAACAAACCAATAGTATGTGTTCCATCTATAGTCTCTTCACAAAAGGAGAGAAACACAGATTTGGCCACAGAAAGAAAGAAGAAAAGACAGAGGGAGAGACTAAGTCAGAGTAGAAGAGAAACACAAAGTCAGGAGCGAGACAGACTTAGACATGCCCATCAGGCCAGGATCGAGGGTCTCTCCACCCACTGTACCTCTGACCATTAGTTCCCTAACCACACTCACCAGGGGAGGCCTCAGAGCAGCCATGGAGCCCAGGGGGGGCCCTGGGGCCCGAGCCATTGGTGGCAGCATCATAGGTGGTCCCGGGGGTCCAGGCAGAGGGGGCCCAACAAGGGCCTGATGAGGGGGCCGCAGTGCCATAGGGCGGGGACCAGCTGCTGCAGAAGAAAGAGCAGAATCTGTCAGGGTGTTAGTGGGGGAGTTGGAGGGCTTGGGGGCGAGTTAGGTGGCAGGGAAGATGACCCCGGGCCCCTCACCTGCTCTCTGCAGCACATGGGGGACGAAGGCCGGACGCAGGATAGGGGCCCTCTGGGGGGCCACAGCTGTGGGAGAGAGAGATGAGGGTGTGTGTCATGGGGGACAGGGGCACTTGCGGCAGTGTGTGTGTGTGTGTGTGTGTGTGTGTGTGTGTGTGTGTGTGTGTGCGCGCGCGTAGCATCCAAGGAATCCTGAAGAAGAGTCCGGGGAGCCTTCTGGGAGATGTGGGGGTCCTTCCACTGGTTCATTCAGCAAAAATTTACCACTGAGAAGCTCCTCTGCGCCCAGTCCTGTGGTGGGCAATGCTGAGGAAACACCAATAGGCCAAAGGTTTGCAGGGAACTCCTGGTCCAGACTTGGAGGGAAGAGACCAGAGAATGACAGCCCTGAATGACCAGGGCTGGAGGGGTTTGATAAAGCCCAGGCAGAGTGATCAGTGCTAGAAGACGGAAGTCCAGAGAGCTGCTGGAGCCCAGAGGAGCCCACTGACCCAGCCAGGAGGACTAGAGAAGACTACCTGGAGAAGGGGACTGTGAGCTGAGACCTGCACGATAACAGAGTTAGTCAGGCAAAGGGCAAGAGACTATTTATAAGCAAAACCCCTTCCGCTTCCAGTTTAGTATAACTGCAATTGAAAAAGTGGTGGGTTAGAAATCGTCATGAGAAGAGTTAAGAGGTCAGCAGGCATCCAAGCAAAGACACTGGGGAGCCATAGCAGGGTTGAAAGCTGGACAAGGTGAGGTCAAATTTGCATTTTGATCAAAACCATACTAAAGAATAAGAGACAAAAACTTCTCAGATATTATCAGATTATGAAGTAAAACAGGATTTAGGTAACATAATTAACAAGTTTGGTTTAATAGAGATTATACTAGAATTTTACACCCAAGAGATAACACATATCCTTTTCTTACATATAAAGAAGTGATGTCATAAAAACTGTGTGTAAAGGTTACCTGAAGGAGAAAAGGTGGAATGGGAGAATGGCCTGTGGAAAGAACAGGTTGGAAGGTTTTTTTTTTTTGAGTTGGAGTCTCACTCTGTGGCATATGCTGGAGCACAGTGACACAGTCACAGCTACCTCAGCCTTGACCTGCTGGGCTCGGGTGATCCTTCCACCTTAGCCTTCCAGATAGCTGGGACTACAGGTGTGTGCCAACACACCCAGCTAATTTTTTTATTTATTGTAGAGATGAGGTCTCACCAAGTTGCCCAGGCTGGATTTGAACCGCTAGGCTCAGACCATACTCTTGCCTCTGCTTCCCAAAGTGCTGGGATTACAGGTAAGAGTCACCATACTCAGCAGGTTGGAAGATTATAGCTGTGCAACAATGAGCAGGGGAGAGAAGGTACCTTAACAAGAGCACTGCTGGCACAGCCCAGCAATAATCAGAGCTCCTGGGGAGAATGTGAGGATCTCTCTCTGCAAGGAGCCAGGTCATGTAGGGTTTGGGCTGCCAGGTGAGGAGGCGAATGCTTGTTTAGATGGATGGCTTGTCCATCCCATCAACGGACAGTATGTAATGCCTACTATGTGGCAGGTGCTAAGACTTCTGCCCTTCATGAAGCTTATATTTTAGGGAGAATGAAAGATGATAATCATGCTAAAAAGTAAATTGTATAGCTTGCTATAGGTGTTAAGTAATGGGGAAAACACAGCAAAGGTTTGGAATTAGGACTGACAGTAGGGAGGTTGGTTTGCCATGATTATGGCAAGGCCAAATTGACATGAAATAAACAGGAAGTGCCTGATCAGATTGTGCTTTAGGAAGGTGAAAACATCAGAGTGGGGGTGGAGTAGGTGATTCAGAGCAGTGACTTAGGCAGGAGGCTAAAGCCATCTAAATAAAAGTACCCAGTTAAACATGGGGGTCCCTGGCCCCAGACCTACCTGCTCGCCGCAGGAACATGGCTTCTCGAGCTTCTGGACTGTCCAGGTGACTCCGATCGCCAGGGCCAAAGCCAACTATTGGGAGGGAGAGATGAGGATAGTGGGATGAAAGTTCTAGGTATCCCCTTTTAACCACCCTGCCTGGTTGCCTGACCCCTTCACCTTGCCACTCCTTACTTACCTGGGCCCACAAAAGGAGGGCCACCCACCATTGGAGGAACTACAGTGGCTGCAGCAGCTGCCCGGGCCTCCAGAGTCTGTTGGACCTTTTGGGGAAGAGATCAGGGTGAGGGGCCTGACTCGGTGCTCCCAATATCCCGTGGCAGGCTCACCCCAAGAGGCCAAGAGTTTCATTTCTGTGGGGCTATCTGCCAACCTTCAGGTCTCAGCTAAAATGCCACTTCCCAGGGAGGCTTTTGAGATCACACTAGCTGAAGCTGTCCTTAGTCTCTCTCAGTAGCAACTTCTCTCACCATCGTTTCATCTCCCCCACAGCACTTAGCACTAACTGAAATTATGTCCAATCTGTCTTCCCTATATCCCATGCCACCACCTGGTCCAAGCCACCATTATCTCTTGCTTATATTATTATACTAGCCTCTTCTTGGTCTCCTTGATTCTGCCCTCACCCCTTACAGTCTATTCACCAAACACAGCCAGGGCAACCTTGTTAACCTCTAAATTGGATCACAGCACCCTTCTGCTCAAAATCTTCTAACAGCTCTTCATCTCTGATAAGGCCTCCATCAACTCTCTGTCTTTATCTCCTCTTACCTTCCTCTTTGTGCATTCCACTCCAGCCACTGGTCTCCCTGCTGTTCCTTGAACATGACAGGTATGCACTTGCCTCAAGACCCTTGGACTGGAAGTTCTCTGCTAAAAATGTTCTTCTCCTAGATATCTGCATGGTTCTCTCCATCATCTCCGTGCTATCTTTGCTTAAATGTCCCCTCCACAGAAAGGTCCTCCCTGACTGCTAATGAACCTCTGCCCTTCTTAGCATACCTTGACCTGTCTCTCCCTAGTAAAATGTAAACTCCAAAAAGGCTGTGATTATTGTTTGTTTGTTCTTTACTATATGCCTAATGCCCAGAATAGGGTCTAGTGAGTAGAAGGCACTCTGTATTATTTTTTGACAGAATTAACGAGTTTCATTTGCTTTTTTTTTTTGAGTTGGAGTCTCACTCTGTCACCCAGACTGGAGTGCAGTGGCCGCTCCTGGCCACCGCAGCCTCGACCTGCTGGGCTCTGGCGATCCTTCCGCCTCAGCCTTCCAAGTAGCTGGAACTACAGGTGCGCGCTACCACGCCCGGCTCATTTTTTTTTTTTTTTGTCGCCCAGACTGGAGTGTAGTGGCCGCTCCCGGCCACCGCAGCCTCGACAAGCTGGGCTCCAGCAATCCTTCCGCCTCAGCCTTCCAAGTAGTCGGAATTACAGGCATGTGCTACCACACCTGGCTGAGTTTTTGGTTTATTGTAGAGATGAGGTCTTGCTGCCCAGGCGGGTCTTGAACCCACAGGCTCAGGCAATCCACTCACCTCAGCCTCCCAAAGGTGCAGGATTACAGGCTGAGCCACCGAGCCCAGGTTAAATTTTTTGATTTACTGTAGAGATGAGGTCTCGCCAAGTTGCCCACACGGGTCTTGAACCCGCGGGCTCAGGCAATCGACTCAACTCAGCCTCCCAAAGCGCGGGATTACAGGCTGAGCCACCAAGCCCGGCTTCATTTGCTTATTTTAACTTTAATAGTCTCTCCCTCTGTCTACTAGTCCAATACAGCTGACTATTGAGCACTTGAAATGTGACTGAGCATGTGAACCTATTAAATTTTAAACAGATACAAACACTCTCATCATTGCAGAAAGCTCTACTGAACAACATGCTCTAGAATATAAGCTGCCAAAGGGCAGAAATATTGTCTTAGTCAATACTGTGTTCTCAGTGCCTGGCACATACAATACAATCTGTCATGTTAATTAGTCAACAAGTCAAAACGTCAATACCTCTTCGTATACAAACACCTACTGTGTTCGAAGCCCTATGGTCACTGAATTACATGCCTTTGCTCAGCCGTACCTGCTGGTATGTGTTGGTCGCGATAATTGGGCGCATGACAGGAGCCGCTGGGACCTGCATTGCTTCTACCGTGGGGACCGTAGGCACGGCAGGCACAGCGGTTGGGATTCCAGTTACTGGAGCCCCCAGAACTTCCTGCTCAAACCTGGAGGAGTAGGACAGACACCACAGCTCAGAACCTCGTACCAATTCTGGAACGCTGGGCATATCGCCTTCACCCCTGCCAACCCCTCTCCTATCCCAGCCCCCACAATTCAGAAGGCCCCACTTCCCCACGTGAGAGCCACATCTCCGGCCTATCGAGGCCTGGAATCTCCAGAATTCGGTGACTGGCTCTGGGACTGCTTTTATCACACTCTGTCTCGGGCCTTACAGGGCCATCTCCGCCTCCATTTCCTTCAAGCGTTCCTCGCCGCTCTTGCCCGGGATGCCGGCGCCAGGACCCGGGACTACGGGCCCTCCGGCACCCGGGAGTCCCGGGGCTGGTCCTGCCCCGGCCATCGCTGTTGCCGTCGCTGCCGCCGCTACTACCGTCTCAGCTAAGCCGCCGCCACCGATTCGGCTACTCTCTGGTTTCGTCAGGGTGGGCGCTCTCAGATGACGTACACAAAAGCGACGGGCGCCGAATCATGACGTCATACGTTCAGGAGTGAGGGCCAATGAGGACTGGCCACACCCTCAAGGAGGCATATTTGCCAATCAGAATGCTGGAAAGACGAACTGACGGAAGAACCTGGGTCAACGGGAACACCCCAATAGAGGTGGCCCCGCCTTCACGGAGAAACATGGACTAATGAGAGCGAAGCAACGTCAGTTGGGCCCGTCCCTAATATGGAATCCGGACCTTTGAGAACGCAGGAAAGTTCAGAGGCCGGCCCCCCCCCAGCCACCGCGAAGCCCGCGCCGGAAGTTTCTAAATACACTGAAGTCCGCGTCAGCTCAGGGTTGGGCGAGGCTGGAGACTTAGCCGAGCCACCTGCTCTGGAGTAGACAACTTACCTGTGATTCCCAGGAAGACCAGAGACGTCACGGAAGAAGCTCAGAGGATTCCAGATTCCTGGAGGAGGTGACATCTGAAGACACTGGCTAAAGCAAACGAGGAGAGGTGTTCTGGGTGGAAGAAACAGCTGATGCTAAGGCCCAGAGGCAGTAGTCTATTGCATCGACTCAGAGGGGCAACTGTAAGGATTTGGTCTCTGTGTCCTGTCTTGGGACAGAGCTGACCCCTCCTTTGTTTTGTTTTTGGTAACCCTCAAAGTGTTTTATTATGGTTTTTTTTTTAAAAATGCACAACATTAGAGGGACTAGTATAACAAACCCCTGCATACCTCTCAAACACTACCAATATTCCAAACTTCCGGTTTCATCTATACTTTTAATATTTTTTTTTGGAGTACGTTAAAGCAAATCCCAGACGTCTGTCAGTTCACTCATAAATGCGTCAGTATATCTCTAACACAGATCTATTTAAAAATAAAACCATTAATTATACCATTCTTCAAACAAGTTCTTAGTTTTTGTTGCTGTTGTTTTTGAGTCAGGTTCTCACTGTCTTCCATGCTGGTGTGCAGTGACACGATCATGGCTCACTGCAGCCTTGCCCTCCTGGACTTAAGTGATCCTCCTGTCTCAGCGTCCTGAGTAACTAGGACTACAGGCCCAGCCAAGTTTCGACTTTTTGAAGAAATGAGGTCTGGCTATGTTGCCCAGGCTGGTCTTGAACTCCTGAGCTCAAGTCATCCTCTTGCCTCAGCCTCCCAAAATGCTAGAAATTACAGGCATGGGCCACCACAACCACTCGGCTAAGTTCTTAGTATTATCTAACACCCAGAGCATGTTCAATTTTCCCTGCCTCAAAAATGTATTTATACAATAGTATTGTAACACTGTTACATTGGCTAAATTATAATAGTATTGCAATACTATTATAATACTAGATTTTACAATAGTATTGTGAAATCAGGATTCTAATAAGGTCCACACATTTTGTTTCGTTGTTGGTATTTTTGTCAAAAATTAATTTTATTGGCTGCTTTGATTCTTGAAGTCCCAGTCTGAATCAGCACAAATGAATGATCTGTTAAAATACTGTATTTTGTTTGCTCCCGTGCTAGACATGTAAAGAGATAATTGGAATTTTAAAAAATTATTAACTAAAGTTCATACTTTATTCAGATTTCCTAGTGTCTCTCTCATTTATCTTCTCTATTCCAGCATCTCATCCAGGATATCACATTACATTTAGTTGTCCTATCTCTTTGGGCTTGTGTTGCCTGTGACAGTTTCTCATGCTTTACTTGTTTTTGATGACCTTGACAACTCTGAGTAGTACTGGTTAGGTATTTTGTCGAATGTTCCTCATTTGGGATTTGTCTATGTTTTTATCATTAGACTGGGGTTATGAGTATTTTTTTTTTTTTTTTTGAAAAACTACAGAAGTGAGGTTCTCATATATGGAGGGTACATACTGTCAACATAACTTACACCGTCAGAATCACCTAGCTGAGATAGTGTTTGTCAGGCTTCTCCACTATAAAGTTACTCTTTAAAAAACAAAACAAAAAACCTTTTACATGCTCTTTAGAAGGAAGTCACCATGTGCAATCTACACTTAAGGAGTGGGGGGTTATGCTCTATTTCCTTGAGAGTGGAGTATCTACATAAACTATTTGGAATTCTTTTTTTTTTTTTTTTTTTTTTTTGAGTGGGAGTCTCACTCTGTCGCCCAGACTGGAGTGCAGTGTCCGCTCCCGGCCACCGCAGCCTCGACCTGCTGGGCTCCGGCGATCCTTCCACTTCAGCCTTGCAAGTACCGGAACTACAGGCGTGTGCTACCACGCCCGGCTGATTTTTTGATTTATTGCAGAGATGAGGTCTCGCTGCCCAGGTGGGTCTCGAACCCACGGGCTCAGGCAATCCGCTCACCTCAGCCTCCCAAAGGCGTGGGATTACAGGCTGAGCCACCGAGCCCGGCTTATTTGGAATTCTTTTGTGTAGATTTATCTGTTGCTCCCCATCTACTTATTCTATCATTTGTCCAAACGGACTCATGGATATTTATTTTATATTTTGGGTTATAATTCAATACTAATTGTTATCTAAATGGTTTCAGCTTTAAAAATCTTGTCTTTTTAACATAAATGTCTCTTCTTCCTTCCCTCCTTCCTCCTTTGCTTTCTTCACCCTCCCCTCCTTCCCCCTATGTCTTTTGCCTTCTCTTTGTCCTATAGGATGTCCCACATTTTTGATTTAACTAATTACATATGCTAATTTTATTTCGCTTGTTTCTCACTGCCCCTCCCCCCTTCCAATATACTTGTAATGAGAGCTAAGTCTTTATTAGATTTAGGCTTAATTTTTTTTTTTGGAAAAACTAAACTCTGGTGTCTAGACTGGAGTGCAGTGCCACGATTACGGCTCACCACAGCTTTGACCTTCTGGTCTTGGGTGCGCCTTCTGCCTCAGCCTCTCAAGTGGTTGGCACTACAGGTATGCACCTCAAGCCTGGCTAATTTTTAAAAAGTTTTTTGTAGAGACGAGTTCTCACTATGTTGCCCAGGCTGGTCTCAAGCTCCTGGCCTCAAGCAATTCTCCCGCCTTGGCTTTCCAAAGTGCTGGGATTACAGGCATGAGCCACCATGCCTGGCCCTCCTTTGATGTCAGTATTGATTGGTGGTACCATCCTGTTCCATTTTTAAGAAGCCCAAACAACTTTTCACATAAGAGTTTTAGCAGCCCTAGATCATCATTACCTGTATCCATTACTTAATAGATGGCAAGTAGGTTTTTTTTTTAAATTCTGTCATTCTCTTTGAAGTTATTAGTTGTGATTCTTCCATAAATAAACTCCTTGTCAGAATTTTGTTACCTGTTCACATAGGAAAGATAAAGAATACCCTTGATGCTTTCTATATTTTATGAAAAAAAATTTTAAATAATGAGTTGGTTCCTAGTACCCTTCAAAGGTGACTTCAGAGGTATGTGCATATCAGAGGTATGTGTATATCAATATGAACTTACGCACTGAAACATATTTGATGTGCTTCAAACCACTGCAACTTTTTGCTGCTCATAAAGTCCCATCTTTGGCTAGTGAGAGCCTCTTCAGATTGGCTCGTGAGTCTCTGTGACTTGACCACAGTAGTCTTGCAGGATTTCCTTGCTTTCTGGCACAAGATATCCCATACGGCCGGGCTCGGTGGCTCTGCCTGTAATCCCAGCACTCTGGAAGGGCAAGGCGAGTGGATTACCTGAGTCTGTGGGTTCAAGAGTAGCCTGGGCAACTTGGCGAGACCTTGTCTCTACAATAAATCAAAAATTAGCTGGCATGGTAATGTGTACCTGTAGTTCCGGCTACTTGGAAGGCTGAGGTGGAAGGATCGCTGAAGCCCAGCAGGTCGACGCTGGGGTGGTCATGAGTGTGCCACTGCATTCCAGCCTGGGTGACAGAGTGAGACTCCAACTCAAAAAAAAAAGGCCGGGCTCGATGGCTCAGCCTGTAATCCCAGTGCTTTGGGAGGCCGAGGTGAGTGGATTGCCTGAGCCCGTGGGTTCGAGATCCGCCTGGGCAACTTGGTGAGACCTCGTCTCTACAATAAATCAAAAACTAGCTGGGCGTGGTAGCATGTGCCTATAGTTTCAGCTACTTGGAAGGCTGAGGTGGAAGGCTCTCCAGAGCCCAACAGGTCAAGGCTGCAGTGGCCAGGAGCGGCCACTGCACTCTAGTCTGGGTGAGAGTGAGACTCCAACTCAAAAAAAGATACGCGATACACACAGGTTCATCCGTTTTGTTTTGAATTTTTAGGAGTTTGCTTTTTTCTCATTTAAAAAAATATGAAAAATTAGATGTTTCCACAGTCACAACTAAGAAATAACGTACATTCAGTTTTGTCTAGCTTCTATCCCTGCCTCTTCTCCCACACTTGAAAGTTGCACACATCATCCTTAATACTTCAACATATATCATCTAAGAATATTCTCCCACCTAACCATAATACACACTATCTCACCAAAGGAATTTAACAGATACAACAATATTCTCTAATTCACAAATTTCCCCAGTTGTCCTCCAAACATACTTTTTTTTTTTTTTTTTTTTTTTTTTTTTTTTTGAGTTGAGGTCTCACTCTGTTGCTCAGGCTGGAGTGCAGTGGTATGAACACAGCTCACTGCAGCCTCAAACTCCTAGGCTCAAGTGATCCTTCCACTCAGCCTTCCAAGTAGCTGGGACCACAGGCGAACACCCTGCCTGGCTAATTTTTTTGTAGAGACTAGGTCTCACTATGTTGCCTAGGCTGGTCTCAAACTGCTGGACTCAAGCAATCCTCCAATCTAAGTCTCCCAAAGTGCTGGGATTACAGGCATGAACCACTGTGCCTGGCCTCCAACCATATTTTCAAACTTTAAAATAAAAAAATTGGATTCAATCAAGATCTAGCATTACATTTGGTTGTTGTATTTTTTTTAATCTAAAGCAGTCTACACCCTGCCCCCAATGACCTTCTGAAGAATGTGGACCAGTTATTTTTTATAAGGTCCCACCTGTTTTCCTTTGTAAAGCTGTCAAGTCTACTTTGTAAACTTACTGCAATACCAGTAAAGCTACTATCTGTGCTTGTTTTACTTCTGGAATCAGGCAAGTTTAGTATAATGTTCACTTCATTTGGGAGGAAAAATTAGCAACAAGAGACAAGGAAACCTTGAAAAATAATAAGGGCAACAAACCATTTTAGATATGGCAATGTATATATTTGGCTGAGCATGATGGCTCATGCCTGTAATCCCGGCACTTGGAAAGCCAAGGCAAGATTAGAGGTCAGGGGTTCGAGACCAGCCTGGGCAACACAGTGAGACCCCATCTCTACAAAAAATGAAAAAATAAGCCAAGTGTGGTGGTGCACACCTGCAGTCACAGCTACTTGGGAGGCAGAGACAGGAGTATTGCTTGAGTCCAAGAGGTTAAGACTACAGTGAGCAAAAACTGTATCACTGCACACCAGCTGGGATGACCAAGCAAGACTTTGTCTCAATAAAAAAACGCCAAACAAACAAAAACCCTGTAGGAATGGCACACGAAGAGTTAGATACACAAGAGATCTGAAGAGAACCCAGATCAAACATGGAAATTTAGTGAATGAAAAGGTGGCATCTCAAACCAGTGGTTAAAGTTTTGTAAGTTGAAAAATAAGGCACACAGTTGGAATGTACAGGCCTTAAGACTACAGCTAGGTGAGTTCTGACACATCTCTGCACTTCTGTTACCCCCACTGCTCTCAAGATAATACTTTTCCCATCACCCTAGCATTTCCTCAGCTCCTCGTTCGTTGACCCGCCATCTACCCCTTCCTCAGAGGCAGCTGCTGCTCTGACTGGGAATTAAATTAAATTAATTTATTTGAAAGCCAGGCTTTATTGAGAGGACAGAAAAGCTCCCACAGTGGGAGGGGACCCAAAAGCGTTGCCTGACTAGGACTTTTAATAAGTGCTTTTGGGATATATGTGAAATACCACAAAACTGGACCTATTTGCTAGGATAAATTCCAAATTGGCCAGACTTAAATGTAAAAAACGAAACTGTATAAAAACTGGAAGACAATCTCATTTTTAGCCCCCTGCCCCCCAACTACACTGGCCTCCTTGCTGGCTCTCACACCAGGGCCTCTGCGTGTGCTGCAGCCTCCACCTGCAAGCTCTTCCTCAGAAATTTCCTCAGGAACGTAGTGAGGCTCGGGCTCACTATATTTACGGAGTGTGACCTTTGCAGGGGAGCTGTGTACTTCAATCGTACTTCCTACGCCCTACAGTTTCTCTGTGCAGTTACCTTCCCGCATACTGCGTGTTTTACTTGTCTTGTCAATTGTCTGTCTCCCTGCTCTAAAATGTCAACACCACGAAGGCAGAGACTTCTGTCCAGTTTTTTCAATGCTGAATCCCCAGTGCCTGGAGGAGGTGCCCAATTACTTTTCGCTGAAGATGAAAGTGATACCTGGGATACTCAGGGGTACCTGGGGTAGGGTCCAGGGCATGCCATTCTCTCAGCTTTGGCAGGATGAAGAGACAGGAGGCAAGGGAATTGAGGGGAGCAATAGAACAGCACATGACGGGGACTGCAGGCAAAGGTGGGAACAATGGCCTGATAAATCCTGGCGATGCTGTCCTTCGAATGTTGTCCTGGGGGAGTTGCGGTATTGGGGTCAACAGATGTGAAGTTCGTGATTTCTGCTTGCACCCCCTCTTCATGTGTATAGCTTTTGCAGGGTCCCCTGGGCCTGATTCCAGCGCAGCCGCCACTAGGGCAGGGACAGACCCTGGCAGAGGTCTTTGGACAGGGCAGCTTGTCCTGGCTGCTCCCACCTGGGGAAGGGCATGGCGTTAGAAGGGAAGTCTGGCCTTCCAGACCCTCACTGCATCCCCCAACACCATGGCCTGCTCCTTCTCACCAGCCCCCTAGCCCGAGTCCTGACTTCTTCGCCCAGCCCAGTTCCCCACCACCGTCACATCCCCCTCTCACCAGTCCCTCACAACACCCTGCAGCTCCGGGATTCGCTCCAGCGCCTGTTTCAGCAGGTTCTCCATCCTCTTCAGAGCACGCCCCAGACTTTCCTTCTGCTCCTTTTCCTGGGATGCCTGGATCTGCAGCAGCTCTATAGGTTAGAAACCCGGAGGCAGCCTTGAGTCCTCTGGCTTACTGGTGCCTTGCAGCCAGTGGGTCACCAAGGCTCCAGTCACCTGGTCTTGACCTCAGCCTCTCTCCCAAACCTGTCCCTCCTCCCAGGTGCTCATCTCGACCTCACCAGCCCCCAGGCCTCATTCTGGATGTCTTCTTCCCTCCTCCTGACAGTCCATCAACCTCCATGGCCCATCCACTCAGCTTCCCTCCTAGATGCCAGGCCTCAGTCTCCCACTCTGTTCTACTCTCCATGTGGCAGCCAGAATGATCTTCCTGAAGCCCAAGGCTGATCCTCTCCCTTCCCTATTTAGAACCCTCCAAGGCTCCCCAGTGCCCCCAAGGCAGAGTCCAAGCTCCTGATATTTGAGAGTTTGCATTATGTGGCATCTGCTCACTACTCCTGGACAAAACCTGACCTATTCCAGGGCCCACATGAGATACCATTTTTCTTTCCTCCTGGAAGCCCTTCCCAGCATTCCTTGTCCCACGGCTTCCTCCTCAGCATGTTCCAGCCCTTCACTCGAGAAGTGTTTCCCCCTGGGACAGTCTAGTCCTAGTCCCTCTCCATGTGCCCAGAACAGGGCCTGGCTCAGCAAGTGCAGAAGATCAGGTCTGAATCCTGACTCTACGCAATCCTTGCCCTGTGACTTCAATCAAGACACTTGTTCTTCGGCTACGTCTACTGTCAGGTGGAATTATCTTGAACCGCAGGCTAGTGAGGCAGGGGGCAAATTGGAGAACTTTGGGGATGGGACCCACAGGGCTTGCTGACAAGGCTAGGAAGTTGGGAGGAATTAAGGATGACTCCTGGGTTTCTGGCTGCAGCACCTAAAGGATGTGGGTGGGGTAATTCCTACTGAGGGAGGAAATCAAGAAAACGAAGAACAAAATTGCTTTTTGGAGTAGAGAGAACCAACAGTTTCATTATAGATATATTCAAGATGCCCATGAGGCCAGGTGTGGTGGCTCAAGACTAATTCCAGCACTTTGGGGGGCTGAGGCAAGAGCATTGCCTGAGCCCACGGATTTGAGACCAACCTGGGCAACATGGTGAGACCTCGTCTCTACAATAAATAAATAAATAGCCAGGCGTGGCAGTGCGCACCTGTAGTTCCGGCTACTTGGAAGGTTGAGGCAGAAGGATTGCCGGAGTGGCCATGTGTGTGCCACTGCACTCCAGCCTGGGTTACAGAATGAGATTCTGACTAAAAAAAAAAAGATGCCCATGAGGTGGAGACACTGTGCCTTGTCTTGGCCTGTTCTGGTCATCCCTGCATGCTGCTCCCTACCCTTGTGGAGAGGTGGAAGGCAGGGAGCCCACACTGCAAGGCTGAAGATAGTCTCTTTCCTTTGCTGATGGCACCCCCAATTAATCTCTTATCAATCCACCTCTTCCATCTGAGTATCCTTTGATTTTTTCTCTTTGCTTCTACTATGAAGTGCTTCTGCCATGGGGAAACCTCTGGGGCTAGAAAGCTCTCTCCTCACTTCCCAACAAGCTATCTGGGTTGGCCCCTGCAGACACCCAGTGAGTGTTTGCTGAGTGAATCCAGGAATGAACAACTTCTCTACATTTTAGTTTCCTCATTTGTTAACGGGGGTGGAAGTTGAGGAGGGTCTTAAAAATCCCTTCCCTCATGGTAAGAACTCAAAGTGATTTAGTGTATAGGTAGGCAAGTATGGTCACACTGGAGACACAGGGTGCTTACTGTATACAAGGCACTTTTTAGTGTCCTGTTTGGGTCACCTGCCTGAATCTCCCCAGCAACTCTGTAAGATACTATTACTGTGCTTATTCCACTGAGGGGGAAACCGAGACACAGGAAGATCCATACCTAGAAGGAGAAGGGTTGAGAAGGGAATCCAGGTAGTTTAACTCCATAGCACAGCTTTTAACTACTGAAGTATATACTATTTGATGGTGTGAAAGAGTACTTGGCGATCCAATGGGCAGTGGAGCTTAGCAGCTAGAAGCACAGACCCGCGTTAGACCACTTGGATTCAAATCCCGCCTTGCCCTTTGGGCAACCTACTAAGCCCTCTGCATCTCAGTTCCCTGCTCTGTAAAACAGAGAGAATAGGAGCACTTACCTCATGAGGCTGCTGTGCAGATTAACAAGGGCATATGTTTAAAGCATTTAGCACCCAGTAGGCATTGCGTGAGCAATGGGTGTGGCTGGTTAGCTCTTCTGGAGGCTGACAGTATGGGGGATGGGCAGGGGTGCTGGAGACAGGAAACAAGGCAGGCTTACCCTGGGTGGATGGTCCCGGTGGCAGGCTGGTCTTCATGTGGAGCAGATCTAAACACCGGAGACTCTGCCGGTCTTGAAGGGACAGAAGGTCCTGGCGAAGAGAGGCAGCAGCCGGGAGGAGCAGCTCTGGTGCCTGGACGAAGGGGGATGCACAGTCACCTTGGGCAGGGGTGGGGAGGCAAGTTGTAGAGACAAGCACTCACCTTCCCTGGGAGCAACCCCAGTGTGTGGCTCAGTGCTATGAGGCTGGAGCCCCTTGGGGATGCAGGGTGCAGCTGGTGGATGGATGGTAGGACCATGGGCAGGGGCTTTGACCTGGAGGGCAAGGGGAAGTCCAAGTTGGGTGGGGTACTGAGAGCAGGGCTTGGGTCCTAGAGGCTCTGGGCCCAGAAACTTGGAGGTGGGTTGGAGGACTATGTTGCCAGACCAAGGCTGGTGACCTGAGGGTAAGGTCTGGCAGCCTGGGAACACTGGGGGTCTGGGGCTCATTTTGGAGGGGGTGTAGGGCGTGTCAGTCATTCATTGCAGGGGATATGGGAGATGACTCCAGTCTCACTCTCCAGGGCTGTGCCGCAGCAGAGTGTCCAGCAGAATATGGGGCAGATGCCGGACTTCCTCCTTCAGGCAGTGAAGCAGCTCCTGGATCTGTGGTGCCACGGCCTCAGATGTCGGGACCACCTTTTGTTGAACCAGAGCCAGCACCTGTGGGGAAGGAGAGGGATAGGCGGGGCAGCCTGAGTCCATCTAGCCCCAGCCCAGCAGATCCAGCCCTGCCCAGACCCCATCCCAACTCCCATCTCACCTCCCCAGGGCTCCGGCATAGGCGGGTCTTGCTGGCTGAGTTTCCCTTGATGAGCAGGCGGACCTGTTCCTGTGTTTCCTCCTGAGGAACCAGGAGACCACCAAGACTAGCTCCTTCCCACCTCCCAACCTCAGTTCAGCCCTTTGCACAGGTCCTGGTCCTGCTTCTTGGGGTCTCACCCTGCCCCCCCCAAGGAGACCTAGTTCTTGATGGCAAGGTTCGAAGCCTCCACTTTGGCCCTCCACCAGACTTCTCCCCAGGCCCAGCCTCTCACCACCAACAGGCGCCAGTGCAGGATCCGCTGCTGTTTGGCCTGTAGCTCCCTCAGTAGGAGCTGCCGATGCCCAGCTGCATCCTCCAGTTCCTGGCTCTGGGCACGCAGGGCCTTAAGCTCCGCCCACAGGCCAGAGATCCGAAGCCCCAGTATCAACACCTGCCTGGGGGACAAGCAGAAAAGAGCAAAGGAGAGGAGGGTGACTGAGACTCACACTTGGAGAGGGAGATGATATTTGCAGGGATGCACAAGGGATCACAAACCAGGGAGAAAAACTGAGGAAAGAGAGGAAGAGATGAAAGCCACAGGAGTAGAAAAAGTCAACTATCCCGAGACACCTGGGAGAGAAATGGCCAAGAAGCCTCTGGCAAGAGAGCCCTCTCACCTCTTATTGGATCCCAGGGCACGTTTCTCCACTTCCTCCACTAAGCCCTGGAGGTGCTGTGTCAGAGCTTGATGCTCCTTCAGGAGGGCACCCCGCTGGGTGACCAGTGCACCTACAGTCTGCCAGCCCTCCTGGAGTGGGGTACAAAGTCAGGGTAAGCATGGTCCATGGGGCTGAGGCGACTGAGTGGGTCTTGGGAAATGAGGAGGGCAGAGTTTTGGGGGGTCACCTGGATGAGATGTACCATGGATGGCAGGGTCTGGCCAGAGTCTGACTGCTCCGGTGCCTGGCGCCTAGCGTGGGAGCAAAGTTGCTGAGCAAGCTGCCCTGTGTCTTTGCCTTGGTACTTGAGTGTAGCCACTATCAGCCCACCCACAACATTGGGCACTGGGTTTCAGTTTGTCCCCCATCAGCAAGTGGCTGTGCCTAGTCTTGACCTTGTCCCAGCTTTCACAGCCTGCCCCACCCTAACTGTAGGAACAATCCATGCCACACCTGGATATCTCCATATCTCCAAGCCCATCCCCACTACACAGGGATCGAATCTCTGCCTCCCGCTCTGCAGCCAGATGCTCCAAGGCAGCCAAGATGTGGCCTGGGGGATGGTTTGTCAGCAGTGTCTGGAAGGGAGAGGGGTGAAGTCAGGTGGGGGGGGGGGGCAGGGTTGCAAGCTGGGATCCCATGGGAATGAGTTGGATCAAGAGTTAGGTTCTGGCACCCTGAGTTTTGATCATGGGGCTGAAGGGTATGACAGTTCCTCTCACCTCCACGGAGCTAAGCCATTGCTGATAAGAAGTTCCAAAATGGTCATCATGAGGGGTTCTATGGGGTTGGGTAAGGGAACAGAGAATGTTACAAGACACGTCAATTATTCCCACCACCCTATAAGGTAGGTAGGGGCTGTCATTGTTCCTATGCCTGCTAGATGTGAGTTCTCCAATTACACCAACTTGCTGGTCTTGGGGCCTCTACAGGTGTTTACCTAGGATAGTCTCTCCATCCTTTACCCTAGCTAAGGCTTCCCCCCAGAGAACAACCCCCCCCCCCGCCCCACCTTCTTAGCTGGATGCTCAGAGCCTCTCAGACTTCTCCATCCCCAATAGGCCCTAACCACCTAGTTGTCACTATCTGTGATGGGTCTGTCTCCTTTTCTTCTCAGCCTAGAAGCCCTATCAAGGCAGGCCCGGGGTTGACATGGCCCAGAAGCTTAGTGTCTGAGGAACTGATAAACAAGTGACCACTCCTAAAGCCCAGGTTCTCTGTGGGGTCTCTGGGGGCTGGGGCCACTCACGGGAGTCTGCCCCTCTTGGCCTGGGGAATCAGGAGGTTCTGCAGGAACTGGGCCCGGAGGGTGCAGGCTGCTCGGACATCACACTAGGGAGAAGAGGATAGGGCACGAGGGGTTCCCAGGCATCTGCCTAACCCTAGACTCTCCACCCCTTCTCCTACGGCCAGGACTCTTACCAGGATCACGGGCTCCAGGCCCAGGGCTGCTGATGTCAGGGGTCCAAAGGTCACATCCACTTTGGCCTTCCTGGAGGGAGAAGTGCAGTGGGGGGTCAGGAGGATGGGGGTCCCTGGAGGGAGGGAACTGGGAGAACAGAAGTCTATGCTGCATCCCCTTTCACTGTCAGCAAGGTCGGTCACAGGAACAGCTGTGCCTGGATCCCAGGGACCACCTCCATTCCCAGCTGGACCACTATATTAGCCTCCCTGCTTTCACCCCCTGTGGTCTGTTTTCCACTTAGTAGTCAATGATCCTATTAAAACTAAGGGAGACCATGTCTCTGCTCAAAACTCTCCAAAACATGCCTTCCCATCACATGCAGATTAATGACAGTGGTTAACAGACACTCTTCTAAGCACTTCACATAATTTAACTCACCTAATTATCATACCTACCTTATTAAGTTGCTTTTTATATTATCCCTAGTCCACAGATCTTAGAAACTGAGGCACAAGGTCACACAGTTGTAAGTGGCCACGCCAGGGCATGAACCCAGTATCCCAGTATCTGTGGTGCTCTGTCCACCTCTCCAACTTCACCCCCCCAGGTTCTCCCTCTTGCTTGGGAAGTCTGTGCTGACCTGGCCTCCTGGTGATTCTTCCCTCATGCCAAGCCCAGGGCCTCTGCTCTTGCTATTCCCTCTCCACTGAAATTCCTCTCCTAACTCAAATGTTTCCTCCTCAGAGAACTTCCCTGACCACCCTAGCTAAAGTAGTATCCCTCTTTCTATCATTGTCACCTTTTCTCCCTAGCACTCATCTCTACCTGAAATTATATGGTTTGTTTGTTTCCTAGTTTATGTCTTCTCTGCATTAGAGTGTAAGTTCCAGGAGGGCAGGGTCCTGTCCTTTGTTTACTGTTATTTCCCCAGAGCTGGTGTTCTAGATATACAGTTGGCACCATTCCAGGCACTAAAAATACAGGTGACTGAGATGACAAAACTCCCGGCCTCAAGGATCTTACAACCTAAGGGTGGGAGTTCGGAATTCTGGAACCCCAGAAAGGATCAGGGGAGATCACTGGGGTCCAAGGAGATTATCTGGCCACCCAGCCTGGTGAGGTCTGGTCCCTGAAGCTCACCTCTCTATCTCCTGCAGGTGCCTAAGCTGATTCTGCAGCCACTGCGTGGAACCTTGAAGTTCACGGTGCTGTCTTCGCATGGCCCTAGCTTGACCCTGGAGGAGGAGAGCTCGACGCTGGGTGTCTCGCATGCTCTGCAGTGCCTGCTCCATGGCCACATCTGTGGAAGAACAGGGGTGGCCATCAGCACCTTCCCCACCCTACATTCTGCTACCATTCTTCCCGGCCCCACAGGTCACCCTGAGCCTCAGTCTCTCGCTCCATCAGCTCCAGGCTCTGATCTAGCTCTTGGATCTCTGCCCGCAGGCGGGTCACAGTGGCTTCCAGCTCCAACTTCCGACGGACCTGGTAGGATCAGGTACAGGGTCAGATGAACAGTCTGATCAGGGCTCAGCCTGACCTGATTGCCTTTTAAAGGGCACTAGGCTCCTTACCTGCCCAGAGACTAGCAGAGGGCTTTTTCTTTTCTTTTCTTTTTTTAAAATAATGTTTAGTTTTATTTTCAACATGGGGACACAATCAAACTTTGAAGTTTTGGTTCCTGTTTTAGGTAGATCCAGTTTAACTGGCATTTCTTTTCCCTTGGCATTTAATTCTTGGATAACAAAATTCTTTCTATCAGTTGTGCCAAAATGGATAACACATTTGAATGTATGCTACTATGTTACAGTGACCACAGTGGTAAGTTACTAGAAGTTAAGCATTTGCTCAGATCTTCCAGGCCTAAGAAATAGTGGTGTTTCTTTTCTCTGTTTTCTTTTTGGTTTATCTTGGATATGCGCAGAGGGTTTTTTCTAAGCAGTTTCTGTGTCTGACACAGAAGCACTAAGGTACTATATTGGTCTTCACCTACCTCTTGGAATTGCCTCACTCACCCTTCCAGTCTGTTTTCTGTCTGCGCTGGTGATACCCACATCTTTGTCCCAGTCCCAGTCTGTTCCCTGAGTTCCATATCTAGTCTCACTTGCCTCAGCATCTCTCCTAAACCTGTCCCCTCCCCCATATCTCCACAACAGCTTTGATGTCCCATATCCACGGCCCCTCTACTCCTAGCTCAAGTCTCTCTTCCCCTGGACTGTAAGATCTGTGAGTGTAGGGATCACTGTTTTATGACAGTGTTCCCAGTATCACTCAGCCCCAGGGTGGGCTTAGAGCAGAAGATCTGCAAGTCCTTTACTGGATGCAAGAGAATCTTGTAGCAGACGCATCTTACCTCTGGACTGTCTTGGTGGCCATACCTGAGGAAAGGAGGCCAGAGTGAGGGGATGATTGGGGCAGAAAGTGAAAGGCTGTGGGTGGGGATAGGGCTAGATGGGACTGGGGAAGACAGAACAAATAACTTTGAGAAACAGTTACCAGAGTAAGTTTCCCCGGATCTTCCTGACAGTCCTAGAGTGGAGAGAGAGAAGGAAGAGGGGTTACTGGGACTGGTCTGTGCCCCCTCCCCTGTCCCAGTGCAACTTACCTCTGACTATGCACATGTTGCAAGATGTAGGTCCAGATATCAGCACCCTGGCCCAGACAAAGCCTGTGGAGAGAATGTGTAAGGGTATACTTGGGGCACCACATAGGGTGGAGGATCCCCATTCTGGTGATGGTGGTAGGGAGTCTTCACTAGAGAGTTCTCACCTCTGGAGGAGGGAAGGCCCATACTTTTGGCAGTAAGATATTCCCTCTTGGGGAGTTCTTAGTTACTGAGAGGGTGGTCTTCTCACTAAATATGGGGGTATTCTCATTCTCTGGTAGTGTGCTCCCTTTCTCTAGCCGCTTCAGGGTGGGGGTAGAAGTGGGATGTTCGGCCAGGAGGTGCTCTCTTGTGACCAAATGTGGGTCATCACTTCTCCAGATCCAGGGGAGTGGTCAAGCTAACTCCCAAGTGTCCTCGGGTATAGGTGGAGGTGGTGAGCCACCGCAAAGATCCTATTTCCACATGGGTGCCAGGGATCTCACTCTGGGTGGCTTCACAGGGTGGGGGGTCACCATCAGGACGTCCTCTTCCTGAACACAGGGCTCCCCAGGGCGGGGAGCCCTCAGTCACCCGGGTCATTCTCGATGGGGAACGGGAGGTCCAGTCCCCAAGGAAGGGTGGGGTTCTCACTCCCAGAGACTATCTCCAGGTGAGAGAGTCCTCACTCCCGGAGAGAACCTCACCTGCGCAGCGTGAATTCCGAGGCCCTGGCCGCTACGGGCACCCCCATCTCTTCCGCCGCCCAGCAACCCAGTCGCCGCGCCTCCTGCCCTAGTTCCATGACTGCAGCACCGCGGCGGGAGCCGCCTCCCGCACTTCTTCGAGGGTGGCGCCCTCCTCTGACGTCACCGGCGCGCCGGCAGTGACATCACCGGTTGCCAGGCAGACGGCCGGACCCGCCGCGGCACAGTCTCCGGGCGGTCCTGCTGGGCCTTGCAGCTCTCTCTTCCGGGTTGGGTCTCATGAGTGGAGAGCGAGGACGTGGAGAGGCGGTGGCGCCTGCTGGTTGTCCCGCTCGCCACCCGCTGTCCCGGAGGAGGCAAAAAGTCCTTAATGCCTCCCTTTCTCTTGTTAACAAAACGGGACTTTCATCCTAGGAGGACGAGAACCAGGCGAGGAGATGTCGTACTTACTGCTCTTTGATGACGGAAAGAGGGTATCCCATGTCAGGGGTAGGGTACCGGGCAGGTAGCACGACCCTAATGTCTCCCTGGCATCCGTTCTTTCAGGTCTTCATTCTTGCTTACCGTTCCACTACCGCTCCCGGCTCTTCTTTCTTTTACACACTTTAGGAACTGGTATACTTTTGTTACTTTTTTAGTTTGTTACCGGCATGTTAGTGAGCTTGGCGCAAGCATAAAACAATTTTCTTCTGAGAAACTGTTTTTAACCTACTGGTTGTTTACGTGGATGATGTGGCTGTATATTAATATGTTTAATGGCTGAGTGTGGTGGCTCATGCCTGTAATCCCAGTACTTTGGAAAGCCAAGGCAGGAGGATTAGCCCAAGAGTTCAAGACCAGCCTGGGCAGGATAGCAAGACCCATCTCAAATTTAAAGAAAAAAAAGCTTAATGGGCAGATTATGGTCATGGTGAACGCTTGTCATTTTTGGGTGGCGTAGCATTTGATCCCTATCCCTATGTCTAAGAGGCCTTTACCTCCCAAGATAAAGCTCTCCTCACACTCTCAAAGAAGCTGGAAATTATATGTTCTCCCTAGTTGCCAGTACTCCAGCACTGCCTATCTGTTCTAACCTAATTTTTCCTACATCTGATTTATTCTTATCTTTTTTATAATTGCACATATTTTATTAAAATATTGTTAGACATCTCCTAAATTCCCCAAAACATGATTGCAGACCAGAAAACACTAAAGACTGAGTAATAAAGACTGATAAAAAAAAAAGTCATGGCCACTTCCACTTCTGGCTAAAATGGAGCAATAGGGACTAGATTAAGTCGAAACAATTTAGAAATGGAACAAAATGTATGAGACAATAGGCTTGAAGATGTTAGATATCAAGCAATGAAAGACAATCATCCCTGAAAGAAGGAAAACAAGATGAGTCCTAAGATTACCCTATCTTACTGCCTGGAAAGAGTTTCAAGGCCCTAGTGCAAGGAGGGGGAACCCAGCTGGAGCCCACAGTCTCTCCAAGTTGAAACAGTGGAGCTAAGGAGTGCAGAGAAACCAAGGCAGCTAGAGTTCACAGGGCAGGATCCTGGAGAGGAGAGAATAGAATATGCAGAAAACTCCAGAGATTTGCAAAGGGTCCTACTCAAGTAATCATTGATAAATACTGATAAATATATGTGGGTGAGGAAACTACCTGAGGGTGGAAAATGAGCCATCTGAAAGTGTTGGAGGGACCAATCTTAAGAGACCAAAGAAAGCAGATGGTCCCACCAGCCAAACTGGAAAATCTCTGACTTCAGTGGGCATTGGGTAAAGAGTCTTGCCTCAATAACAAGGAAAGTTCAGCCTTAGACTAATCAGAGGATGCTGACTAAAAAAACTTAAAAGCAAGACTCAAAAGGATCAACCTATTAATTAGCTGCATTACAAAGTTCAATAATATTTATAGAAATACCAAAAAAAAAAAAAAAAAATTCAGAGCCCAACAATGTAAAATTAGCAATATATGGCATCAATAAAAAATTATAAGACATGTAAAGAGGCAGGAAAATATGGCTCATAATAATGAGAAAAATCAGTAAATTAAAACTGATCCCACTTAGGAAGCGAAGATATTAAAATAGCTATTATATCATCAACAAGGATACCTGCATAATCAACGTTTGTATCCCTAACCCTGAATTGTACCCCATATCTTTATAATAACAAAGTAAAAAGATTTTTAAAAATAAAATAAATAAAACTAACTAAAAAAAGTAAAAAATAAAATAACTACTATAATTTTCTTCATATGAACAAAAAGCTAGAGGAAATATTGAACATATTGAGACGAGATATAAAACAGATACAAGTTGAACTTGTGAAGATAAAAACTCTGAGATGAAAAGTACACTGGATGAAAATAACAGTAGATTAGCTATTATAGAAGAAAAGATTAGTAAACTTGAAGATAGTAATAAAATCTACACAAACTGAAACATTGAGAGAAAAAAATTGAAAAAAGAAATATACCAAATATTTCTGTGGGACAATTTCAAGCTGCCTAATATACATGCAGTTGGAATCTCTAAAGGAGGACAATACAGGAAAATATTTGAAGAAACATTGACTGAAAATATTCCAAATATGATAAAAGCTAAAAACCCACAGGTCCAAGTATCCCAGTGAACCCCGAGCACAAGAAACCTGAAGAAGGCCGGGCATGGTGGCTCACGCCTATAATCCCAGCACTTTGGGAGGCGGAGGTGAGAGGATTACCTGAGCTCAGGGGTTCAAGACCAGCCTGGGCAACTTGGTGAGACCTTGTCTCTACAATAAATCAAAAAATTGGCCAGGTGTGGTGGCATTTGCCTGTAGTTCCAACTACTTGGAAAGCTGAGGCGGAAGGATCTCCTAAGCCCAGCAGGTTGAGGCTATGATGGCCGTGAGTGTGTCACTGCCCTCCAGCTTGGGTGACAAAGTGAGACTCCGACTAAAAAATTAAAAATAAAAAGAAACCTGAAGAAAATTACCCCAAGGTACATCATGACCAAATTTTTCTCAAAACTAATAATCGTAAGAAAATCATAAAAGCAACAAGAGGATAAAAATACACTTTACAGCAGCGAGACCTCATCTCTACAATAAATCAAAAAATCAGCCGGGCATGGTAGCGCATGCCTGTAATTCCGGCTACTGGGAAGGCTGAGGTGGAAGGATCGCTGGAGCCCAGCAGGTCGAGGCTGCGGTGGCCGGGAGCGGCCACTGCACTCCAGTCTGGGCGACAGAGTGAGACTCCAACTCAAAAAAAAAAAAAAAAAATACACTTTACAATAGGGGAACAAAGCTAAGGATGAAAGCAGATTTTTTTTTTTTTTGGTGTCAATAATTATCATACTTGTTTTTATGAACCTTTATAAAATGTATGTATAGCTTCCATTTATTTCAATGTCTAATATTATAAGTATTTTGAGTCGTTATTTAAAAGTTTGATAAGCCAGGCTCGGTGGCTCAGCCTGTAATCCCACACCTTTGGGAGGCTGAGGTGAGTGGATTGCCTGAGCCCATGGGTTCGAGACCCGCCTGGGCAGGCGAAACCTCGTCTCTACAATAAATAAAAAAATTAGCTGGGCATGGTAGCGCGCGCCTGTAATTCTGGCTACTCGGAAGGCTGAGGCGGAAGGATCGCCGGAGCCCAGCAGGTCGAGGCTGCAGTGGCCAGGAGTGGCCACTGCACTCCATTCTGGGCAACAGAGTGAGACTCCAACTCAAAAAATAAAAAAATAAAAAATAAAAGTTTGATAATGTTTGTGTGACCAGAAATATGCTATAAGAACTTAACTTTTGTTTGTATAACTAGCCCATGGTAAAATTGGTTGCCTTATATGTTGTTTCACTTAAAGTTCCATTTTCCAAGAACCTTCTGACATTAAGTGAAGACTTATTGTAATTCTACGTATGCCACCCCATTCTTTGTGCCATTATTGTCATGTATTTTATATTCATGTAAATTATGAATTTCACAATACAGGGTGACACATTTTGTCTTAAACAATCAACTTTCAAATAGATTAAGAGAAGAAAAAAGTAGTCTTTTATATGTATCCAAATGTGTGCTTTTCTTTTTTTTTTTTTGATAAAGCAGGATTTATCAAGAGGATAGAAAAACTCCCAAAGTAGGCAGGGATCTGAGGGGGTTGCTCGTGATCTTAATTCCTTTCTATAGGTTAAAGCTTCTGTTTGGTGTTGCTCTCCTTAGCCAGAAAGATTTTCTTTAATATTTCTTGTAGTACAAATCTGTTAGTGACACATTCTTTTAGCTTTGGTTTATTTAAAAATGTCTGCATTGATGGTTTTATTGTCCTTCAGCATTTTAAAGATGTCATTTCATTGTCTTCTGGCCTCCAACTTTTTTTTCTAATGAGAAGTAAGCTGTATCTGTGTTGTTGTTCTCCTGTGTGGACTATGCTTTTTTTTTTTTTTCCCTCTAGGTGGTGTAAAGATTTTTTTTTTAATCTTTCGTTTTTATCTATTTAATTTTTATTTTTCTAGGTGTGATTTTCTTTGTATGTATCTGTTTAGAATTTGCTGAAATTTTTGGATCTCTAAATTGATGCTTCTAACCATTATTTCTTTAAATATATTTTTTTACTCCATATTCTGTTTCCTCTTCTTCTGAGACTCTAATTACACATGTGTTAGACCCTTTGATATTGTCACATAAGTTACTGAGGTTTTTATTGTTTTAAATCTTTTTTTCTCTCTGCTCCTCAGATTTGATTATTTCGATTAATCTCTCTTTGAATTTATTTACCCTCTTTTCTGTATTTCTAATATTCTGTTAAAAATTTTTTTAGGCTTTATTTCTAGATCTAGAATTTCCATTGGTTCTTTTTTTATAGAGTCCATTTCTTTGCAATATTTCCCATTTATTTAATCATTGTGAAAACTTTTCCTTTAAGTTGTCAAATATATCTATAGTAGCCACTGCAAAGTCCTTGTCTACTAATTCCAACATTTAGTCTTAAGGTTGGTTTCTATTGATGGTTTTTTCTCTTAGCTTCAGATCATGGTCTTCTGTTTATTTGTATGTGTGCCTCTTATCAATTTATTGCCTCTTAATTCCAAACGCACCCTTCAGTATCTGCTCTGTGGAAATGGACCGGAATCTTTAAGCATTTCCTCTATATAGTGAGTATGATGTTAAGCTTGATTAGTAGAGGGAGTGGGAGGCACATTGCAGAAGGAAGGATGCTTCTCTTCCTGGCTGTGGTATGCTGAATTATTTTTACTTGCTCCTGCTGCAGAGTCCATAAGTGCATGCATGAGAACATCCAGTGGTGTACTGCCTCAGATGTGTGCCCAGAGCATGCAGTCCCTTGGTACTCGCAGTCCCATCCCATGCCCAGTGACCACCATACTGCAGCCTTCATGATGTGGATGATAGCAAGCACTAGGCATTACTGAGAGAGGTGCCCCCATACAAATCTCAGTTTACCCACACCCCAGAGAACTGATTCCTGCCAATCCTTCTGATGCAGACACCAATGTTTTTCAGATCCCATGCTGGCAGTAGTGCTCTGACTGTGCCTTGGTTTGTCTGTATCCAAGAGAATTGTTTCCTAAGATCCTCCAGATATGGACACGACATACTTCAGGCTGCCCTACTCTATCAGAAAATAAGCTTCCAGAACCCTGACTCCCGCTGTGTACCCATCTGCCAGCCTCGAAAGCAGAGTTTTCACTGGAAACAAGGCAGATAAGAAAACAGTGGAGCAACATCTTTAAAGTTAGTCCAGCAAAAATATCTTTCAAAAACAAAAGAAAAATAAAGACATTTTCAGATATACAAAAGCTGAAATAATTAATCATCAACAGATATGCATTACAAAGAATATGTTAAAGCCCTTTAAGTAGGAGGCAAATGCTATCAGATGGAGATTTGGATCTATGCAAAAGAATGAAGAGTGTTAGAGGTGATGGATTGTGTGGAACCTGTGTGAAGCCTTATATATTAAGTGTGATGAATTATGTGAAATGTAATGAAACTATAACCTCATATATTAAGTATGCTGAAACTATGTGCTGTGACCTCTCCCCTAATATTTAGTAATTCTTGGAAACTCTGGAAAGAACGCTCTACTTGAAAGTCAAGTGGCTATGTTAGATAAGTTAACCAGCTTTTTCTGCTTCTGTAACCTCCGCTGGCAGTGTGTGAGTGTTGTGCGATAAGCCCCTTTCAAATTCTGGCCTGCTTTTCTCTGTTTGAATTGTGGCGGGCAAGCCCCTCTTCTGGCGGGCTTTGTATTGTTCAAATTTGAATTATAATGGCTTTGTGGATTAGGTGGGCTTTTGCCTATTTAAGAAAGGCCCCTGCTACAGTGTGGGGCCCTTGCCTAGAGACCTGTGAGTCTGGTGGGTGGCCCTGGCCAGTTGAACCTGCCTAATAAACAGAGCTCTCTCTTGGTAAATTGTGTGTTGGTGCCGTGAATCAAACGCTTGGACCCCACATCATTTGGTGCGCTGGCCGGGAAGCAAGTGCTTGACATGGTCCTTTACGCCGACTGGCCTTGTGAGCCTGTAGACTCATGACACTTGTTAGCACTGGAGCAGCTGGCTGTTGGATGGGCCTGGAACGGACTCTCAGGTGACCGACTACTGGGTGGGCTCAGAGTTTGCCATCCCTGGCAGACTCACAATGCTTCTGGAGTCCTCAGAGAGGTAAGCCAGGTTCCTGTTCTGTATGTGTGCATGTCTGTTTGGACTTCCAGGAAAGCTGGACGCAGTGTTACTTCCTGAGTCCATGGTCCTGGTGAGACGTCACCAGGGTCCCCTGTTTTGGGTCTGTCTTTGGGCAATCAGGCTGGTCCTTGTCTTTGTCTTGTTGTGCTTTGTGTTCATAACTGTCGAGTCTTCTATTGCTCTTCTTGTTGTTGATGTCATGGGACATTCAGGTTCGCAGCCAAACACCTCCCTAGAACTGGTCTTGCATCATTTTAAATATTTCCAAAATGCTGCACAGCAAACAGGAGACCAGGTATTTAGGGATAAGGTAAGTACTCTCTGTTCTTCTGAATGGCCAAATCTTGCAAGCAGTAATTGGCCATCAGAAGGAACTTTTAACCCCTCAGCAATAGAGAGAGTTCAACGGATCATCTACTGACACCACCCGGACCAGATCCCATACATCACTGCTTGGTACTACCTCATCCTACGGCAGCTGTCATGGATGAGGAAGGCTGAATCTAACCCTCTTCATGTTTTAGCCTTACAGGAAACTACTAAAGCTAAGCCTCCAGTCCTCCCACCTCTGCCGGAGTATGACGAAACTCCACCACCATATCCTGCGGCAGGACAGGGACAGGGAGAATGAGAAATCTTTAGTCCAGCACATATTAGGAGTGGTTCCTCTACCCCACTCTCCCTCTGCCTCCCGTGGAGGGCCCAACAGTCCCCCACCAGCCAACAAGTCCTGACTCAACCTCTGGGACCTCGGGGGAAACCTTGGTCATCCTCCCTCTGTGGCAAGCCATGGGGGTGAATGTGGAGGGGACGAGAGCCCAAACTTTCATGGTCTATGTCCCTTTTTCTACCAGTGATTTGTACAATTGGAAGCAACAAAATCCACCATTCGCTGAAAGACCCCAAAGCCTTATTTCTCTCTTAGAAACTATTTTTTATACACACCAGCCCACATGGGATGACTGCCAGCAGTTTCTCCAGGTCCTCTTCACCACGGAAGAGAGGGAGCGAATTCAGCAGGAGGCAAGAAAGCTAATCCTGGGACCTGACGGCCAACCAACTGAGCATGCACATCTGGAGCGTATCTTCCCCTCGACAGGCGAGACTGGGACCCCAACACTGATCACAGTAGGGAGTGTCTCACCACCTACTACCAACTCTAATGGGGGGTCTCCGGGTTGCTGCAAGGCGCCCTACAAATCTGTCAAAGGTAAGCGAGGTTACTCAGGGACCACAGGAATCTCCCACCACTTTTCTGGAGCGCCTCATGGAGGCTTATCAGACATATACTCTGATAGACCCAGAAGCCCCAGAAAATATGAGGGCATTGGTCATAGCCTTTGTCTCCCAGTTGGGCCCTGATATCAGAAAGAAGCTGCAGAAAATTGAAGGGTTTGAAGGAAAAAGTTTGTCAGAATTAACCGAGGTAGCCCAAAAGGTTTATAATAACAGAGATTCTTCGGAGGATAGACAGGCAAAGAAACTAGCTAAAGTAATGGTTGCAGCTTTGGAAAGGACTTGGCCAACACAGCGAACAGGGGACTGCGGAGGAAAGGGTGAAAGAAGTTCGGTGCCAGTAATGACTCCACACCTGGCCAGGACCAAGAGATTTATTAAAGCGGCTGTTACAGAGGGGATCTGTAATGGAAAAAAAGAAAAAGAGAGAGAGAAAGAGAGAGTAAGAGAGAGAGGAAGTGGGAGAGAGGTGGGGAGAGAGCTGCAGAGAGGGAGAGAGCGACAGAGAGAGAGAGAAAGAGACTGAGAGAGAGAGTTGCAGGGAGAGGGCTGTATTTACTAGCCTGACAGGGGCCAGAAGGGGCCGTGCTATGTTCCTATTGGGGGAGTGGCATGGGAGCAGGGTGGGGCCAACACCGTGTTATAGTCCTATTGGACGCATAACAAAACTGGCTATGGGTTGGAGGCTTGCAGGTTTGAACTTTGCACAGGAAGGTTTGAAATTCGCACGTGGGGAATTGTGCTCACAGAAGCTGGGACCTAGGGCCTTTGTTGTCTGGTGTGACGGTGCCATGTTGGGAGCCGCCCCTCTGGTAGCTTCCTGCACCCTTCAAAGGGTACAGGAAGAAAAATCCCCTTAGGCAAGGACCAGTGCACCTTTTGCAAGCAAAGGGAACATTGGAAAAAGGACTGCCCAGACAGGCCAAAAAAATGCCCCCCTACCTCGGAGCCACAGCAACCAACTCCAGTGCTCCAGTTAGGATCTGACTGATGGGACCGGGGCCCTAATAATACCCCCCCGGAGCCCAGGACCAAGCTTATGGTAGGGGGTAACCAATTCCAATTCTTGGTGGACACGAGGGCAGAGCATTCAGTTCTCAACAAATTGAATGGTCCTCTCCAAAATAAGTGTACTCTAGTACAAGGGGCAACTGGGACTCAACTATACCTCTGGACCACTGAAAGAACTGTGACTCTAGGAAAAGGAAAAGTAACTCACTTATTCCTGGTAATACCTGACTGCCCATACCCACTCTTGGGGTGAGACCTTCTGCATAAACTCAAAGCAAATATAGGGTTTCAGGAAACTACGGCGACAGTGGATTTAAAAGAACCAACCAAGATCCTTGAAACAGTGCCTCTCTGAGACAAGTATCTGTTGGCAGAAGGTAAGCCACCTCCGTCACCTAAGCCAGACTCAGAACTCCTAACCCAGCTATGGTACGAGCTCCCCGGTGTCTGGGCTGAAACTAACCCACCGGGACTGGCAAATCACCGCCCCCCAGTGGTGGTGTAACTAAAAAGTCAGGCATGCCCCATCCAGGCTCGTCAGTTTCCTGTATCCCAAGAAGCACAAAAAGGCATAGCTAGGCATATCCGCTGCCTCCGGGAGGCCAGTATTCTGGTGCCCTGTCAATCACCTTGGAACACGCCGTTGCTCCCAGTAAGAAAAGCTGGTACGAGGGACTGTCGTCCAGTGCAGGACCTCCGGGAAGTCAACAAGCGAGTAGAGGACATCCACCCAACAGACCCAAATCTGTACACTCTCTTAACTGAACTTCCTCCTGAGTGACAGGTCTACACTGTTTTAGATCTCAAAGATGCCTTTTTCAGCATCCTGTTGGCCAAACAGAGCCAACTTCTGTTCATCTTTGAATGGACAGACCCGGAGATGGGACAACATGGCCAGCTCATATGGACATGGCTCCC
>NW_007258187.1:233596-240343 GCF_000164805.1 Carlito syrichta | reverse complement strand
CCAGGCAGGTCTCAAACCTGCGGGCTCAGGCAATCCACTCACCTTAGCCTCCCAAAGGCGTGGGATTACAGGCTGAGCCACCGAGCCCGGCTTCCTGCAAGAATTTAAGAACTCTCCCATGCTGTTCAATGAAGCCCTCCAAGAAGACCTGCTGTTCTTCCGGAGGAGCAACCCTCAGGTAACCATGTCGCAGTATGTAGATGAACTACTCATTGCTGCTGAGACAAATGAAGACTGTCTATGGGCCACCAGAGACCTCCCGAGGGAATTGGAAATGCTGGGGTACCGAGTGTCGGTGAAGAAAACCCAGCTCTGCACTACTGCAGTTACCTACCTTGGATACGTCCTTTGGGGAGGTAAGAGGGCTCTATTGAGTCAGTGTGTCCGGGCTGTGGTCAACATCTTGGTCCCAGGAACAAAAAATCAGGTCAGGGAATTCCTGGGAACAGCAGGATACTGCAGGCTCTGGATTCTGCGTTTTGCTGAAATCACTAAGCCCTTATATGAGCTCACTAATGGCCCAGAAAAAGAATTCCAATGAACCCCAGAGGCAGAGAAAGCCTTCCAAACCTTAAAGAAAGCCTTAATTTCGGCTCCAATATTGGCCCTACCAGATCTCAAAAAGCCTTTCCACCTCTTTGTAGATGAGAACCAGAGAGTCGCCTGGGGAGTCCTAACCCAAAAACTTGGGCCTTGGAACAGTCCAGTGGCATACTTATCAAAGAAACTAGACCCAGTTGTGGCAGGATGGCCAGCTTGCCTACAAAGCATTGCAGCTGTGGCTATGATGATAAAAGACTCAGACAAGTTAACACTAGGACAGAACCTAACTGTCACAGCCACACATGCAATAGAAGCCCTTCTCTGAGGGGCCCCAGCTAAATAGATTTCCAATGCCCGACTCACCCATTATCAGGCTTTACTTCTCAACCAGCCATGCATTAGGTTCCAGTGTACTGCCAGCCTAAACCCTGCCACCTTGCTGTTGTCGGGGGACATACGGCACCCATGACTGCATCAAGCTCACTGAGTTCCTCCAGAAGCTGCGTCCAGACCTAATGGACGTTCCCTGGCCAGTACCGGACTTAATCCTCTACACGGATGGTAGTAACTTCATGGAGAATGGAACCAGGTACGCAGGGGCAACAGTGGTAATGCTACAGGACACAATATGGGCCAAACCCCTTCTCCAGGGACCTCAGCCCAAAAGGCAGAATTAATCGCCTTAACTGAAGCCCTAGAAGCAGATGCAGAAAAGACTGTTAACATTTATACTGATAGCAGGTATGCCTTTGCAACTGTGCATGTACATGGAACAATCTACAAGGAAAGGGGATTGCTTGCCACTGAAGGGAAAACTATAAAAAACAGGGAGAAAATTCTAAACCTATTGCTGGCAGTTTGGGCCCCAACAAAGGTGGCTGTTATACACTGGCCAGGCCACCAGCAGGGGGACTTAAATGAGGCGGTTGGCAACAGGAAAGCAGATCAAACGGCCAAAGAGGGCGCTGTCTGCCTACTGACACTTCCTTCCCTGGTACTATATGAGCCGCCGGTTTGCACAGAGGAAAATTTCTGTGCGGCACAAAAACTGAATGCGTCCATGAAGCCAAATGAATGGATACAGCTCCAAGACGGAAGGACCTTCCTTCCCCAAGCCCTGGGATGCAAGCTCTTACAACAACTTCACAGAGGCACTCATCTGGGAAAAACCAAACTAGCTAAACTTATAAGAAAGGAGTTCTACTTGCCCCACCTGGACCAGCTGGCCCAGGAACTCGTCCAAAACTGCATACCCTGCCAGCAGACTAATGCCACTAAGGTCAGTGTATCCACCCAAGGGGCCCGACACCAGGTATTAACCCCTGGGAAACATTGGGAAATAGATTTTATAGAGGTAAGGCCAGGGCAATATGGATATAAATGCTTGTTAGTCTAGGTAAACGCTTTCTCGGGATGGGTTAAAGCATTTCCTACAAAAGTGGAAACTGCATCTGTAACAGTTAAAAAGCTTTTAAACGACATCATCCCAAGATATGATCTCCCTATCTCAATAGGATCAGATAATGATCCGGCCTTTGTCTTCAAACTTACAGAAGATATAGAAAAGGCTCTGGGGATAAATTGGAAATTACACTGTACTTATCATCCTCAAAGTTCAGGACAGGTAGAAAGAATGAATCGAACACTTAAGGAGACCTTAACCAAATTAACCCTAGAGACCGGCGAGGAATAGGTGACGCTCCTTCCCTATGCCCTCCTAAGGACAAGATGTTCCCCCTACATCAAAGGCCTAACCCCCTTTGAAATCCTTTTTGGGTGGCCCCTGCCGCTACTTCCAACAGAAGGCTTAGAAAAAGTGCTGGAACTGTTTAACCATAATTTACTTCAGTCACTACAGACACTTCAAAAAGTACAAAACTCAGTGACTGAGACCCCGCGAGCCGCTTTCCAGGAACTGGGTCCGGTAAATCCTCACCCATACCAACCCAGAGATGGGTCAAAAGGCACAAAATCGAGGCTCTAACCCCGAGATGGAAAGGCCCACACGTGGTAATCTTGACTACCCCAACGGTGGTAAAGGTCAGCGGTGTCCGTCCCTGGATCCATCATTGCCAACTAAAGAAGGCAGAACCCCCCCCACCGAGACCAGCGAGAAACCACCGATGAGATGGAAGGTCATCAAGCCGGCTGCCGGGAAAGACCCACTAACAATAAGACTTTCGTGGGCCCCAATTCTCTAGGTCCATCGTGTAACTGGAGGCAACCGTGTCCCGCCCTCTCAGGGGGGCCCATAGCCCTCCTTATTCTTTTACGCTTTCCCCATTATGAAGCTCATCACTCTGCCCCAGGAAAATATTCCTGGGACCTAACAAATACTGAAACTAGGACTGTAGTCTCTTCTTATTATGGAAATGGGCAACCAGTTTTTAACTTTGACCTTTGTGAATTGTGGCCTAGTTTAACATGGAGATGTAGTGCTAACAATTTAGAAGCAGAAAAACAACTTACAAAATGAAACTTCTATGCCTGCCTGGCTGCTGGCCCCGACCGCTGCCACCAATCGCAACAGTTCCACTGTGTGTCATGGGGCTGTGTAACTACAGCCACCTGGGGGACTAACAAGGACCCCTACATTAGCTTTCATAAACAGAAGCCTGTTACCCCTTGCAAGCAAATTAGAACTTGCAATCCACTAAAAATTACTGTTCTGCAATGGGACAAATGGCAGTCAGGGAAAACATGGGGCTTCAGATTGGATGCCCCGGCAGCGGATCCCGGAATGAGATTCACTATACAGAAAAAGGTTATACCCCATGTCAATACCCCCGTGGGTCCTAACTGTAATTTCTTCCTGCCAATGCCACGGGCTCCCGAACCCACTCAGAAAAAATCCGAGTCAGCCAATTCTACCCAGGTGGCTATAATTACTCCAAAACCTAGAAAGCCAAATGTTACTCTCCCCATTGTCCTACCCGGAAGTGTAAGTCACTCCCTTCCCATGTTGTCAGCAGTTCACCAGCTTGCTAATGCTACACGCCCTAACTTGGCAAGGGACTGTTGGTTATGCCTAGACCCCTGTCCCTGTATTATGTAGAATTAGCTGTCAATTCCTCAATAGGTAATACTGAGAAGTACATCTGCATTCTCAACTATACCACTGCCCAGTTTGGGGAATAATGTCCTTGGGGTGAAGATCTGGCTCTCACCTTAGGAAATCTCCAAGGCCAAGGAACCTGCCTCCATGCTTCATCCTATCATATAGAAAGCTCCTCATACTGAGAAGCCTGCATGGCCTCTACTGGAATAAATGTCTGCCAGTTTAGCACTCCTGGGAGCCTCTATATGGCTGTTGCACCCCCCACTACCTGGTTTGCCTGCACACGAGGCGTAACTCTGTGTGTTGCCATGGAGCTCCTCCAAGACAGTTCAGAACTTTGCATTCTAGTACACATATTACCCCAGGTATATATTGTTGAAGGGCCTGCAGGGCGGGAGCAATTTGAACTCCTAACCCCTACCCGGACTAAATGAGTCCCCGTCTTGGTGCCCCTCCTTGTAGGGTTGGGAATTGCAGGATCAACGGCTTTAGGTGCAGCAGCCCTAACTGTAAGAAGTCAAAATCTTAAAGAACTAAACATATATGTTA
The DNA here is from genome assembly GCF_000164805.1 of Carlito syrichta. Taxonomy (NCBI): domain Eukaryota; kingdom Metazoa; phylum Chordata; class Mammalia; order Primates; family Tarsiidae; genus Carlito; species Carlito syrichta. Next base: position 236,193 of record NW_007258187.1, on the reverse strand, counting down.
ACAGATCTCCAAAATCTTAAAATTAGCATATCCCAGCTAGAACAACAGGTAGACTGTCAACTGAAGTAGTGCTCCAAAATAGAAGGGAGCTGAACCTCCTCTTCTTGAAAGGAGGACTATGCGTGGCACTAAGGGAAACCTGTTACTTTTATGCCAACAAATCAGAAATAATCCGATAAACTCTTGCCCTAGTCAGAAAAAGTATTAAACGTAGAAAGTAAAAAATACAGGTTTCAGAAAACTGGTATCAATCCTTATTTTCCTGGTCTCCCTGGCTCACACACTTGGTCTCAGCCATTGCAGGACCTCTGCTCTTAGTTCTAGTGACCATAGGGCCGTGCATAATTAAAAGCCTTCTAAATTACATAAAACACAGGTTAACTCCCACAAACTTAATGATACTAAGAACCCAAACCAGGCCCCTATACGAAGAATCAATGATTTAACTCTAAAAACAACTTAAAGGGGGGAAATGTAAGAGGTGATGAATTGTGTGGAACCTGTGTGAAGCCTTATATATTAAGTGTGATGAATTATGTGAAATGTAATGAAACTATAACCTCATATATTAAGTATGCTGAAACTGTGTGCTATAACTTCTCCCCGAAAACTTAGTAATTCTTGGAAACCCTGGAAAGAACATCCTACTTGGAAGCCCCAAGTGGCTATGTTAGATAAGTTAACCAACTTTTTCTGCTTCTGTAACCCCCACTGGCAGTGTGTGAGTGTTGTGCGATAAGCCCCTTTCAAATTCTGGCAGGCTTTTCTCTGTTTGAATTGTGGCAGGCAAGCCCCTCTTCTGGCAGACTGTGTTGTTCGAATTTAAATTATAATGGCCTTGTGGATTAAGCGGGCTTTTGCCTATTTAAAAAAGGCCCCTGCTGCAGTGTGGGGCCCTCACCTAGAGACCTGTGAGTCTGGTGGGTGGCCCTGACCAGTCGAACCTGGCTAATAAACCTCTCTCTTGGTAAATTGTGTGTCGGCGCTGTGAATCAAACGCTTGGACCCCACATCAAGAGCACTACAGTTGGTAACTTTGGTGGATACATATTTCTAGTTTTTAAATCCCTTTAAAGGTTAACTGGAATTTTAGTTTTATTTATTTATTTATTTGGAAAACAATAATTTATTGCTTTTCCTTCCAAAGCTTTGTGAATATATAAAAAAAAGGATCAAAGTTTACAAACTGCTTTGTTCCCACTAAAAACATGAGAGATGAGAACCCACATTGCATGGCCACCAGTAGCAGCGGTGCCCTGGCAAAACAAGTGCCCCAGACTTGCAGCACTGCCTTCGGAGGACTGGGCTCCTCACACACCATTTCATGGGATATACTTAGGCCATTAGTCAGGTCACTGGAATGACAGGTTTTTTTTGTTTTTTGTTTTTTTGATTTTGGGGGCTGTTCTTTGCTTTCCTGCTATAAAAGTGAAATTTTCAGCTCATTTCTGAAAAATAATTTGGTCAATAAATTCATTTTGTTCTGCTTCTACTTTACACAAAGCTTCATATTCAACCCGATACCTTTCCAGCTGCATTTTCTTTTCTGCTATTAGTGCTTGAAGTTGCTGCTCCTGGGCCTCCCTCTGCTTTGCTATAGACTTGAGCAAGCTCCCAGCACCAATGGCCTGCCTCTTCTCATTTTCTGCTTCTTTTGCGAGTTGGTCAAGAAGCTCAATTAAACCACCAACTATTTGCTGAAACTGGCCAATTTTGTCCACAAGGTCCTGGCACTCTTCCTTGAGCTCTATGGTCTGCTGGGCAACTTCTGGGTCCAACAGTCACAGCTTCCTCAGCTCATCAAAGTGCAGCCCTGCTTCACCCAGGATCTCCTTGGCCAGAGCTGCCGGTCCTGACACTGAGGCGCAGCCACCAAGGCTGATGTAGACAAATGACTTCTCCCTCCGCTCAGAGGCAGCCACCCCGGCTGGCCCGCCTCTGCCGCTGCCACGGCTACAGAGCCTATTTACCCATTATTTTTATCTTTGTTTTATTATTATTTTTTTCTATTAGACATATATTTTTTATTTTAAAATTGTGGGGTACAGTTAAGGGTTAGGTTTACAAATATGCATCATTCAGGCACCCTTGTTGATAAGGGGTGTCCCTTCCCCCGTCCCCAGACAGATATTGACGACCATTAATCCCTTGCCCTCTCTGTCCCCCCCATAGATTCCCACCACTAGTCGATCCTTTTCTTACAGTACTAGAGTCTATAATACTGAGTGATCTTTCACAACAACAAAGATCTGAGTATTTTTATTTTTTAAGAGACAGACCTTGCTATGTTGCCCGGGCTAGTTTTGAATTTCTGGGCTTAAGCAATTCTCCTACCTCAGCCTCTTTAGTAGCTGGGACTACAGGCACATGCCACCATTAACTGATATTTTAAAGCCAAAAAAAGTAATATGACATGTACGGTATACATAGAAGAAAAATGTGTGAAACAACAGCACAAAAGCTGGGAGCAGAAAAATGGAAGTATATATTTTAAAGTTTCTATACTATTACAGGACAGTTCTTAGTGTGGGCCATGGACCCATTCACTTCTCTCTTTTTTCTTGCTTGTAGTTCTTTTTTTTTTTTTTTTTTTTTTG